>NC_140541.1:38717449-38982449 GCF_057382185.1 Mchenga conophoros
ATGCGACCACCGCCACAGCTCCCCTTGCGTCGGTGTCCTGTAAAATAACAAATAGGGGCCAGAACAATGGTCCCAGAAGCGGCCCTGGCTCATGGCCATGGCGACCCTCTCCCAATCAGCTGCACCCAGTAAACAACAGTAGAGACCCTACTCACAAATGCAGGCAGAGGTAAACCTCTGCCCTGCTGCCAATCACAGCGTCGTCTCTTACTGTTGCCGTTCCATCAGGTCAGGACTTGGTCGCCGCATCACACTGGCCATCTCGCATTAACCTTCCAGTCTGGGGCCTCCCTCCTTCAGTGCTCAGCTAGCCTGTTTTTAAAAGGTCTTTACACAGCTGATAGGCCACCTCTGGACACACCCCTGCCTCAGCAGGTGGTCCCTATCAGCTAATTTGTCCCATGTCCACAGTGGATAAAAACCATGTCACATAAAACACTAAAAACCATGCAATAGAAACAGAATAAAACCATGCAAATAAAACGACACTCATAAATAAACGCTAAAAATCAGAATAAAAATAAAATACAAATTTCCACTGTGTGACAGATGGATGGATGATTTGATGGATGATGGATGGATGGAGTTCACATGTGAAGAATTCCTCCTTCCTGCTCGGGTTGTCCTCACAGCACTCAGTGTGGGAACAATGATCCTAGTGTCTCAGGTTCTGTTGGAGCAGCAGGAAAATTACTCCGAGTGCCGACGGGAGAAGTGAGCACATCATTGCGTTCGTCTGATTGTCATTAAAGTGTTTACAACAGCAGCAGGGTCTAAAGTGACCCCTGACCTTTCCAGGACAACGTAATGATTTCAGGTTTCAGACGTGTCACAGGTCGAGCGATGTCTGCAGAAACTTTGCATTTAAAGTTATTAGTGAAGAATAAGAAATGGCTGTGACCTTCCTGAATGCATCACTTGTTTGTGTTTTTTGGAAAACTGATTCGACTTTGTCCGACATAAACTCTGGAAAGAAGAGGGGAAAGTTTCGCTCTGGAGGTCTAGACTGCTTATTCAGTCCACTTTTCCACGACTGAGCCGGAGAATAAAGAGAGCAGTGTGCTCATTCCTGAGCGTTTAACACGGTGGGACGCAGCCGCGCTGACCGCAGCGCAGCGTGGCACAGGAAACTTCCATCAACCCAGCGCCAGCCCGAGGCCTGGAAGGCAATCAGCCCATAAAGCTGTGTGTGTGTGTGCACCATGTTCAGAGATCTTTGTGGGGACCAAAAACTGGCATGCTGCTATACTTGTGAGGACCAACAGTCCTTATGCAGACAAAACGCCGTCACCACGAGTTTGAAGACGTTTCTGAGGCTCAAAATGTGGTTTTAGTGTCAGGGTTACAGTTATGGTGGGAAATGATGTCATGATGATGGCAACATCATTTAGATCCTTACTTACTTAGGTCCTTACTAAGATATGAATGTGTGTGTGCGCGCGTTTGTGTGAGCGTGTGTGAGCGTGTCTGTGTGCGTGCGTGTGTGTGTGCGCGCGTTTGTGTGAGCGTGTGTGAGCGTGTCTGTGTGCGTGCGTGTGTGTGTGCGCGCGTTTGTGTGAGCGTGTGTGTGTGTGTGCGCGCGTTTGTGTGAGTGTGTGTTTGTGTGCGCGTGTGTGCGAGCGTGTCTGTGTGTGTGCGCACGAGCGTGTGTTTGTGTGTGTGCGCACGAGCGTGTGTTTGTGTGTGTGCGCACGAGCGTGTGCGCGTGTGTGAGCGCGCGTGTGTGAGCGCGCGTGTGTGAGCGTGCGTGTGTGTGCGTGTGTGTGTGAGCGTGTGTGTGTGCGCACGAGCGTGTGTGTGTGCGCGCGTGTGTGTGCGAGCGTGTGTGTGTGTGTGCGTGTGTGAGCGAGCGTGTGTGTGTGTGTGCGCGTGTGTGAGCGCGCGTGTGTGAGCGTGCGTGTGTGTGTGCGTGTGTGTGTGAGCATGTGTGTGAGCGTGCGTGTGTGTGTGCGCGTGTGTGAGCGTGTGTTTGTGTGAGCGTGTGTGAGCGTGTGTGTGTGTGCGTGCGTGTGAGCGTGTGTTTGTGTGCGCGTGTGTGAGCGTGTGTGTGTGTGCGTGCGTGTGAGCGTGTGTGTGTGTGAGCGTGTGTGAGCGTGTGTGTGTGTGCGTGCGTGTGAGCGTGTGTTTGTGTGAGCGTGTGTGAGCGTGTGTGTGTGTGCGTGCGTGTGAGCGTGTGTTTGTGTGCGCGTGTGTGAGCGTGTGTGTGTGTGCGTGCGTGTGAGCGTGTGTTTGTGTGAGCGTGTGTGTGTGTGCGTGCGTGTGAGCGTGTGTTTGTGTGCGCGTGTGTGAGCGTGTGTGTGTGTGCGTGCGTGTGAGCGTGTGTTTGTGTGCGTGCGTGTGAGCGTGTGTGTGTGAGTCAAGCTCTCTGGTGCTGTCCATGCTAACACCCTGCCCCCCCCCCGTGTGTTCTCAGGTTGGTCCTCTCCTTCCACCTGGTGAAGATGTAGTCTGTTTGGTCTCCATGGAGATGTCTCCAGTCTCATTCTTTGCCCTGTTGCCATGGTCACTGTGCTTGCTGTTCTTCCTGACTGCCGCCCGCCCCCAGACGACGAGCTCCGCCCCCACACATGCAGCTTCCCCGAGGGCCAATACGACGCTACTCTACGAGAGCGGCGCTGCGACTAGCCGCAGCCTGCGTAACTGCAGTTGCTCCGCCCCCGTCACGGACTGCGACGAAGTGCTGGCGAACTCTCTGTGCCGCTGCCACAGCGTGCCACGCTCCGCCCTGCCCCGCGATGGGCTGCGGGAGGCGGGGCAGCTGGCGGTGTGGGTGAAGGAGCTCTGGGTCCTGGAGGAGCTGCTGAACGGCAGCTCGGTGGGCCACCTGCGCCTGTCGTTCTGCGGGATCAAACCTGTGGACAGCCGGTACCTGGCTCTGCGGGGTCTGCAGACCCTCGGGATCCACAGCGCCGTGCCGCAGACTCCATACCCTGACCAGGAAATGACCCTCTCCCCCCCAGCGGGGGTCACAGCGGAGCTGGACGCCCTTTCCTTTGGCTCCTCCTCCTTCCTGCACATGACCTTCGTGGACGTGGCCGTGCTGAACGGGCTGTCCGCCCTGAAGGCGTACAGCGTGGCAGGACCGCCTGCCCCCACCCTCTCCCAGCACTTCCCCCTGCTGCCCGTTTCCCCGCCCCCCTCTGATGACCCGGCTGAGATGGCTGCAGACCGCCTGCAGGACCTGCTGGTGACCTTCGTGTACTGAACCTCGACACCGATGGCACTTTTTTGTGGGACGCGTTCCCTTCCTGCTGCTGCTCCTGTCCCGGAGATGTAGTGCCCTTTGATGCTCTGATCCTGTAACGAGGTTTGGGAATGTTTGCACTCTGATTGGATAAGAGGACAGCTGCCACAGAGGTTTCACACGCATGTACACACTCTGACCGTCCACTGTGGTAACGCACCGCAGTAGAAACTCGTAGCTTTATTAAACATCATAGGTTAGGTTTGGGCTTCATGTGAGGTTAACAGGAATTCCCACTACCAGGACCTGCTGGAGTCTCATGAGTCTAAACATCTGCAGATGCTTCACGGCTAACCTCTCAGTGTCCGTCAAGATACTCTGACCTGTCACAGATAATGAAAATTAGCCTTTTTAGCATTTTACCAACAAAACCAAACAGTAAGCTGAGCCCAGCGATGTTCTCATAACTCACTGATGTGCTGTTGGTGTTAGTGGTTCATAAAGCCTTTCACTCACAGTTTATAACGAGTGTCTCATCAGGAAACTGAAGCTGGGGGATTTTAATGGTTTGGTGTGTGAGTGGCATGTAAGTGATCTGTAAATCCTTAGTAATAGTGGGCGAGGATGGAAAAATGTGTGAAACAGCTGGAAGGGGACGAGGTGCTAACATGACTCAGGCTGCAGGCGCTGCGAGCGCTGATCTCTCCTGTCTCTGCGCTCACTTTTCTCCTCCAGTTCACATTCAATCTGTCTGCGTTTCATGAACTGAAGGTTCACGTCAGCGACCATCGACTGCGAGCCGTCTCACAGCCTTTAGACCTCGCTCAGACTTTATGGACTGCAGCGTAACTGTTACCAAAAGCTGTGGTTCATTCAGGTGCCGTACGGCGATTAAACGACTGTAATTGTGAAGTCATTACTGGGCAAACAGTCTGCAGGCTTCCTGAATCTATGAGACAAACAACACGATTGTTCCCGGAGACAGAAGAGCTCTGCCTCCAGCTGCCGGCTGGGTGTTAGCGCTCCGTCCTGCCCAGGTGCTCCGTCTCTTTCTCAGTTCTTAGACTTACATGGGCGACAACTTACAGCAAAAACACAAATCAGAAAAACAGCAGGGCTCCCTGCACACTTTTACTGATGAGCCACGCCATCCTCATCATCACAGCAGGAATATCTTTACAAAATAGATTTCATAGCAGATCTCGAGTAGGGTTGGGCGATATGTAAAAATTTTCCAACCGACAATCATCAGTCCAATAATCGACGATGGGCGATATATTCACGCATGCACAGACTTTTTGATGGGCGGAGCAATGTAATCATGCAGAAGTACAAACATGGACGAACTAATAGGGCTGTCGGCATTAACGCAGTCGTCACGATTAATGCGATTAAACTTTTTTTAATGTACTCAACCCATCTGGAGCGCAGAAAGAAGGGATTTTGACTCAATCTGTGTTCCAGATGGGTTCATTGTTAATCGTGTTAGTCATGATGATGGCGCGTTAAAGCTGGCAGCACTAAAAACATATAAAGTCGCCAATTTGGGATGAAAGAGGCAAACCTAAGGACGTAACCAAAGCGGTGTACCACTTGTGCAGACACATAGTACGAGCAAAGTACTCAATAACCCTAATCCCTAGAGACTTGCAGAACCTCTCAGAGGCTCACGGCTCCAGAGTTCATACTTCAAAAGAGCCAACAATAAACCCCATACGAAACCTCTTCAGGTGCATCCTGGGCAGCAGCTCAGCACTCAGTTTTATTTGGCGAGATAATAAATCAACATTAAGACGGTCTGAGAATGAATTTCCACCACAAAGCGCTGAAGCCGCTCTCAGATTCACGTCTGTACTTTAACTCCTCCAGTCTCATTCCCAGAGCATCAAATGATGAGTGCTGAGCGGTTTCAAACTCAAACCAACGTTCAGCAGCGCTGCGGATAGAGCGAGGGCGCGTTGGCTTCCTGCAGGTCTGCGTTACATAACGGCCTCGTGGAAGAACATTTGTGTGCCACATGATGAAATCCTGTCGGTGCAGATTATGAAGATGAAAACAAGACGTACTGGCGCAGCTGGCCGCAGTGAACGCTGTCCAGAGCGGGACGAGCGCGTCTGCCGCTCTGTCTTTGAAACATGACTCAAACACACCGCTGTGTCGGTTTAAGGACGACGCCTCTGAATGTAAACATGTCCGACAGCAGCGGGGTCTGCTGAGGCCAGAGAGCTCGGCAGGCGCTGTGCCGCGTTTTCCCAGCTGCTCTGATTGAGAGCAGATGGCCTCATAAAACAAGTTGTTTTGAAACAGGTTAAAATGGACGCCGAACAACACGAGTGCCAGCGTTAGGATCCTCCGTCAGCAGCCAACACCGCGCACTCGCTTGGACGGCGACCATGACTTGGGCTCTGCTGAGCTGGACGGGGCTGCGCAGCTGTCGCTCAGCAGAGCGCAAACAGAATGTGTTTGTTTCACACTCGCTTTAAGGCCGAGGAGCTTGCATGCTCTCGCTGTCCTCCTGCTCGAGTCCTGAGAGGCTCTGTGAGACCTGCTCGCACAAACGTGTGTGTGTGTGTGTGTGTGTGTGTGTGTGTGTGTGTGTGTGTGTGTGTGTGTGTGTGTGTGTGTGTGTTTGTAACCCATGCAGTGAGGATTCAGAGCAGAGAGTCAGAGTTCAGGTCCACGCCCAGCACACGCTGGCCTCTATGCTTAATTACACGGCGGGACTTTGCACGCTGCTCAGCGCCTCTGTGTGAGGAAATGTTCCCGCAAACAGAAACTTTTAAAACGTGCACAGAGCACGGCTCACTTTTACAAACACCAACCTTAGAGTCCAAAATGATGTGCGTCAGAAATGCTTTGATTCGCTTCCAGGTTCTAATTCTCATTCACAGCAGGACAGCTACAAAGTGCACACACATGGCCAGAGTCCAAGCTAGCACGTTCGACTTAATCAAGGCCGGGTGGAGGGATTAGCCCTTTTTCTTAAACTGGGTTTGATCTCATGCACAAACATTTGATGTGAACAGAGGGTTCAGTTTCCTGGAGTTTCTCTGTTCTGAAACAGTTCAGTTTTGGCTCTGCAGGTGTCGCTGTGCTGCAGCCACACGACAGAGGATGTCAGGCAAATCAGTGCATGTTTGCTAATGTCCTGGTAGTTCCTCACACTCTGGTGGTCAAAGGCAGAACTGAAAGCTGCTCCTGAGTTAAACCATAAGCTATAAAGATACATTTATCATTTCTTATACTGTAACAGTCCATATAAACCTTTGATGGGCTGTTGCTGTTTGAAGCACCCCCTAAATGACCAAAACAAACGTTCTTCTTTATTTTCTGGCTGTTTGCAGCCCTCTAGTGGTTGTACATGGAACTTCAGTTGAAAGTGTAGACATTTAAACCGCTAATCCTTTTCCAGAAAAACGAACGTGCAGATAAACACTGACGTTCAGGCTTGATGTAAGCGCACATTATTCATGACCTCTCCGCCTATTGGTTAGTTAAATGCCTCAGCAGTGACCAATGACTCGTGGTTAGCCGTCCTGACAGCAGACTCTGATAAGCACCCAGAGTCTTGCAGGCTTTGGGATCTGGTCTCATATGAGCAGCTTTTATGACATAATTATAGATCATGTGGTGTGAAGTCAGGGAGGGGTCAGGGCTGCACGCCCCATCAGCAAACAAACCCAGCAGCAGTGACACACGGTCCGCTTGATTTTTCTCCATGTAACATGAAAGATGCTCAGCCTGTGAGTGTCTGACTTCATCAGAGGGTCTCTGCACTTGATTTTCATGCTTACATCATTTACACTTAGCATTTATCAGACAGTCAGCGACTGCACGGAAACCTCCGATTGTTAAGGAAAAATGTGAATTCTCCACCTGGTTGCTGGAAGCGGTCACAGGGAGGTTTAGTGCTTCTCCATCCAGCTGGTGAATCCTTGTTTTTCCGGGCCGACCTGTCCGGTCTCTAGGCCTGTCCAACAGCTGACGTCACCTGGTTAGTGGTGAAAACCTAAATTTAAGAAGCACTGCTCATGAGAAGAAAATGTTTAAGATCACTTTGATTTGGAGGGGGCGGGGTTTATAACTTTTGCCCCAACCTGCCACCAGAGGGCGATTGCCATGCTGTCCATCTTTATATACAGTCTGTGTTTTCAAGTTTACCCAGTCAGGAACAAGGAGAACCGCTGGGTGAGTTTGCCCTCCTCGGTGACTGTCAGGCTCCTCCTGCTCTTCCTGAGCACAAACACTTGTAGTTATGCAACAGGCAGAAGTCTGTCTGTGAACGCCATCTGCTGTGGCAAACGCAAACAGAGCAGCTCACATTTCCAGCGTGCAGCGCTCTGACACACTGGGATTTTTCCACAGCTCTTCCCATCTGCTAAACTGGGCTGTAACACACCTCCATAATGGTTTTCAGGCAGTTCACAGAGGACTGGCACTGAAAGTCAAAGAGTCTGGAACTTTCCACCACAAAATGGGTGAAAATGAGCTCAGCGGGGTTTTTGGGTTTGACGTCACTCCCTCGTCCTGTCTCCGTTTCCTCTCCTGGTCTCTGTTCCAGCACCTTAACTCTGCATCAGGGAACGTGTTTTGCTTTCGGATGATTTGCACGCTTGTTGCAGGCTTCGTGATGACTTGTGTGTTTAAGGAGCAGGTTGTGTATTTGGAAACGGCTCGGCACCTTTGATTTGTATATAATTTGGAGTGAATGTCATAAACACGTCATCATGTGGAAGCTTTGTGTAGTCTGACAATAAAGTTTGAAAAAGTGTTGTGATGTTGACTTTGTTACAGCTTCATGCCTGCACTTCACACCAACAGTAATAAACAACAGTCACAGTCAGACCAACAGGCTTTGATTCTAAAAACTTTATTAAAGCGAGTCGCTGAGACATTTCCTCACAGCTCTGCAGCTTTTCAGAGTTCACAGAAATAAAAGCGTTTAAAAAACTCCTAACTAATAAACTCCCACAGCGCCCTCCAGCGGCGGCCCCCCAAACAACAGCCTGGAAACCACCGAGTGACGTTTGGGAAGCGCAATCCGGTTGTTCAGTCTGACGTCACTAGCCGTGTCTGGGCCTAAACTCCGCTGCAGGTCCATATATCAAACGATCGCTATGGCATTACTGAGAGTTAAAAACTGTCTAAAGTCTTTCATCTTTAATAAAATGATCAGCGTTCTGCTCTACCAGGTGTAACAATTGAGTTTAACATCCAGGCATCCATGAAAACGGAATTTATGACATTTAACGGAGTTAGAAGTTAGCAGGGAGTTAGCTCGCTAGCTTCTATCTAAATACAATATAGCATGTCCTGACTGCGGGGTTTTGGAAACAAATTAAAACGTACAGCTCTGTTATCACTTCCAGCATAAATGAAGACAGAAAACTAAACAGCAGTGACGTTTGTAGGGTTACTGAAGTTGGGCTAGCTGGTATATAATGATGTGCTACGTGACCGCTAGCGACACAGCTATGTTAGCATAATATAAACAAGCTAACTTTTTTTCCACTTGATAAAAGTTAACGTGAGTGTTCTCAGTGGTCAGGAACAAATGTAATCGCATGGCAGGATGCTGTAAAAGGACCAAACTTCAGCCAGGAGAACAACTGAGATAATCCATCCACAATACGAGGTTAGTCATTCATATACTGCTGCATGGGCTGGGCTGTAGTTACATCCTAAGGTTTTAAAAACTGAGCTTAAATAAATGATTAGCGGTAATAAAAGCCGAGGGAGGTCAACAGTGATCACTGACTGTTTTAGGAGCTTTTTGAGATCAAATAGAAGAAAATACAAAACATTAAACATGTTAACAACACAAATGCCATATTAAACGCAGCTACTTTAGACCCGGAAGTAGGATTCCTCGCGTCATCACTGAACAACCGGATAGCAGCGAGACAGGAAGCGGAAGAACTTCAACGTAAGAGCACTGGGTCCTCCTGCGCTTTCTGCTGCCTGTCCTCAACTAACGAACCAGCAGAGGGAGCCCAGGGCTTTGTTTTCACACAGCGGGTGAAAGGAAGAAAAGTGACAACACGATAAATCACAAAGTCTGAATATATTCAAGTATTTGTACAATTATAAATACAAAACCTTCTGTTTTCTTTTTCGTTTTATTATCTATTTATTTAATGAAAAAATAAAATCCAATAAAACTTTGTTTTCTAAAAGCACATCGAGTCCTTTCACAGGAAAACAGATTCTTAATGATTTTTACTAAAAATCATTATTATCACCAACAAACCGAGAGAAAACAAACAGGGAGACGCTGTTCTTATTCATATCTGATGAACACATTCATTTCCTCCATTCACTCGCATCCATGTTTAACATGTTTCAGAGCACAGAGGAGGACAGCAGTCACCGTCTGGCTTAAATGAGTAGAGGACACATTCGTGGACACAGATCCTTGTTCACTGCGCTGCTGTTTACAGTTTAAAGTCTTCATCAGAACAAACACTGCTAACTGTACTTTGCTGCTCGCTGTCCTTGAAAAGCAACAGCTGACACGATCCGCTCAGTAAATGTCCTTTTACCTGTAAGCCTGGTTTAGTAACCTGTCCTAATATATTTGTGTTGTATTTCTTATAAGGGGCAAAGTGGTGTCAGCCCTGCGCTGAGAGGGCTGTGCTCATCCATCCGCCCTGTTCTAACAAAGACACGTTTCAGGAACACCTGTAGTTCCCTTTTATTCATATAGCATCAGTGAACAAACACACGTGTTACTGTAAGGTGAAGACCCCACAGAGTTAATGCAGGACAAACGTTCACTCGGATTCATTGATGAAGTGAATGCAGGACTACATGTCCTTCTCATGAGTGGACACACATGGATGTGAACCACGCGTGTTTGGCTGAGCCAAACAACCGCAGCAGTGATTCGAACCTAAAGTACTCTGGATACTGTTACTGTACAAATACTATTACATGTTTGTTGGTCAGGTGTCCTGTAGGAAGAAAACACGTGAATGTGCATGAACGCGTTTACATGAGGACAAAGTGACTTCAAGGGAAATACAAATCTTCACATTTTGATGTCTGTCAGTTATTTTGTTCATGAAGTTTTAATTTACGAATTTTTGAGCAGATGGTGTAAAAGGTTGTAACTGTATCGAAGTGTAAAGATATAAAGAAATTAATTTAATGAGTTACAGTGAAAACCAGTGTCTGTAAATGATAAACACGACTTTCAGTTTTTCTATTCATACAAATTTTATTGTGAAGAAACGGAATTTTCCGTTTTAGAGTTGAAGGAATGTCCGTAAATAGTAGAGAAATTCTACGGAATCTTCTGTTTTACCGGAAAAGTTCGTGAACTTCAGTAAAAGATCTACGATTTTTTTTTTACCCGAGCGAGGCCGCATCTGTCCACGCCAGTATAAACCACAGCACAGGATCCACCCACTGCAAATTAACGACACTGCACACTGACAACCCCAACTGCGACTACACCTCCCAGCCACCTCCTCCCAGCTTCCCCGACATTAAAATACCGAACTTATAGACCCCCCACACACCCCCACACCCCCAACCTTTCCCCTGAAGGTTGGGGGTGTGGGGGCATCCTTTATAGGATGCTTGTTCAAGGCTGCAGTTGGTCCAGAATGCTGCAGCTCGTCTTCTGACACGTACTAAAAGATGTGAACACATTTCCCCGGTACTTGCCTCCCTTCATTGGCTCCCTGTCCGCTTCAGAATTAATTTAAAAATTTTATTGTTGACTTACAAAGCCCTGAATGGACAGGCTCCCGGGTATTTGTCTGACCTCTTGCAGACTTATACCCCCCTTAGAGCTCTTAGATCAAGTGATCTTTTGCTTTTAGCTGTACCAAGGTCGAGGCTGGTTCACAGAGGTGATCGAGCATTTGCAGTCGTAGCGCCTAAGCTGTGGAGTAATTTACCCCTACACATCAGACAGGCTCATACTGTCAATCTTTTTAAATCTTATCTTAAAACACATTTTTATTTACTGGCTTTTAATACAGCATGAGAGTTGTTTGTTAATTCATATTTGGTGTTTGCTTTTAATACTCTAAGTTGTTTTATTATGTATGTTGTATTCTTGTACAGCACTTTGGTAAACGCTCCTGTTGTAATTAAATGTGCTATATAAATAATTAAACTATTAAACTATTAAACTATATGCATGCGCGACGGGATCCCAGAGACAGCAGCTGATCCGGCGGGGTCTGGAGTCCCTACCTAAACACGGCACCCATCCTCCCCTCCTCACCCCCGAACATAACAGCCTTTCCATCCAGCTGGATCGCCGGTGTGGTGCCAGGGTTGGTATCCCCAGACGATTTGTTTCCCCTGCGTCGGGAGCGCGCACAGGGCTGTCCGAATCACGGATGAACACTATCTGTCGTTTTTAGATTTAGTTCACAAACACTTCTTATAAAGACGTATTACTGCTGAAATATTAGCGGCGTTGGCTCTTTAAACAGTAAAGTTACAGGATACAAATAAATATGAGCCACGGTGTGGAAATGATGCGCCGCGTGAGAACTTTTAATGCATCATTTTCTCCTGTAACCCACAAACACTCATCAGTGCGCGCTCCCGACGCAAGGGAAAAATTCTACCCTGGCACTCTGACACGCCCACGCGTGATGTTAACCACTCAGTTCCTACTGTGAGAGGTCCACAGTTCATCCCGATCACATTACAATAATTTAATAACATATTATTAAGATACAGAAAACTAGATCCAGCTTAAGGAAAAAAAGTCCACGGAGACCAGTGTAGAACTGTGTTGGTGCGGGAGGCTTTTACTTTGAAGGGCGTGGCAGGAAGCGGTGGTAGGTTTGATGTGGAGAGCTGAGAGGAGCCCGTCTGCGTCACAGTGTAAGGAGAGTTTCTGGGAGCTGCTCGTCTTTCTCCGAGGCTGTGGAAGCTCCGCTCCGGGCAGACAGGAGGTGAGTGACCGGGCAGAGGGCCACCGAGGCCGGCCGAGCATGTCCACGACACCGCTGTCTGTGTGTGGCTGTGTCGGTTCCGCAGGGAGCAGTGACCGGCGGGCACTCCGGGGCCGGTTTATGGTGTTTAACTACCGACTAGTACACGCGAGCAGGGGCCAGACTGTGGAGCGGACACCGACCAGCCGCGTGAAGTGATAACAACAACAATGATCATCATGATAACAATGATAATAGGGATAAGTGACTGATCAGAAAGTCAATCAGGGTGTCCGTGGTCACTGAGACTGTGTGTTGTGTTCCTCTGAACAAAGCGCTCATTAAACTAATCTGGTTTTGCCTTTTATTGTTTTAAACGTGGGAGAGTGGACAGGTTTCACCGTGGGCTCAGATTATTATATCACGATCTGTCACTCTGACAAACACCACGCTGACTAAAACTACTGTAATGCGCCAAATCACAACAACAGCGCCTTGAGGCGACTTTTGTTGTGATTTGGCGCTATATAAATACAATTGAATTGACTTAAGTGCACGAGACTGTCCAGTTATTATTATTGTTGTTGTTGTTTAGCAGCACGGTGGCGCGGTGATTAGCGCTGTTGTCGGGTCTTTCTGCGTGGACTTTGCGTGTTCTCCCCGTGTCTGTGTCCAGTCTGGTCTGTCTCAGACTGGCGACCAGTCCAGCGTGCAGGGTAACTGGGAGGCTCCAGCCCCCTGTGACCCTGACAAGGATCACCAGATGATGGATTATCGCTATTGTCACTGTTATTGTTGTTGACTGTGTTGTGAGTAGGGCTGCTCAATTAATCGAATTTTAATCACGATTACGATCTGGACTTTCAACGATCATTAAAAATGAGTGAGCCGATTATTAGCCCCTCCCTCGTTTATCCGCGACACCTTAAAGGCCGGTCCGTAAAAATATTGTCGGGCATAAACCGGTCGTGGCGCAAAAAAGGTTGGAGACCGCTGATTAAGAGGACCCGAGGGAAGCTCGGAAAGCTAAGCAGGAGTTATTTGGAGAGGAGAGTGACTGCCGTTGGTTGAAAAGAGGTAAAAAAAAAACTTCAGTGGTGTTGCACACTATGTTATATTATTTTTTAAAGTCATTGTTAACCCTTTAAAGCCGGTCAGAGCAGCACGCTCCGTTTTGTGTAACTATTTTTAAATCCCTGTAGAACCGGAACCGCGTAAGCTAGCGCAATAATTTGTTTTGCATATGGGTTAGGGGGCGCCTTGTAATCGGAAGGTTGCCGGTTCGAGCCCCGGCTCGGACAGTCTCGGTCGTTGTGTCCTTGGGCAAGACACTTCACCCGTTGCCTACTGGTGGTGGTCAGAGGGCCCGGTGGCGCCAGTGTCCGGCAGCCTCGCCTCCGTCAGTGCGCCCCAGGGTGGCTGTGGCTACAATGTAGCTGCCATCACCAGTGTGTGAATGTGTGGATGACTGGATGTGTAAAGCGCTTTGGGGTCCTTAGGGACTAGTAAAGCGCTATATAAATACAGGCCATTTACCATTTACCATATGAAACCGGAGGAGTTGTACTTACATCTGATGCCATCAGCTTGTCCTCGGTCACGGTTTCCTTCCACAAAAAGCTTTGCAAAAATTGCATAAAAAGCGCTTGCAGGAACAAAAACATAATATTCCAGAAACAGGCTTCGCCGATCAGCTGTTCTTAACACTTCCCACCGTGAAACAGACGTCAGCGCGAACTATCACATGTCCGCCATTTCCTGGCCAAAACCGGAAGTGACGTCATTTTCGCGGAAATGTAGTTTTTTACTTGTAGGCCTTAAAAGCCTATACTGGTCATGTTTGACTTTTCTGAATAGTTGCTGGGATGCTTAGAACTCGAATTGCACTGCTGGAAATAGTTTATTTTGATGCACCTGCTGTTTTCTTTGCAAATTTGCATCATAGGATTGTTTTTTCGTTTTTCCTGCAGTGTATATAAAAATTGCTGTATCTCCAAAATAAAACTATGAAGACACTCAAAATAAATTTCCTGTTGTAAACTATTTTTTGCAACTTTTTTGTATTTAAAGTTTTGAGGGACAAACCTCTTAAATTTCTCCAAGTAGAAATATATGTAAAAAAACCAAAAACGATTTTCAATTTGTTTTTTGTAGTTTATTGCACTTTTTTGCAATTAATGTAGTTACTATGGACTTAATGCATACATATTATTAAAATATGGGCTATAACAGTTGTATAGCAACTTGAAATGCTCCCATAAATGGCACTACAACATGTAAAAAATTAATATAAGCTCTGGCGGACTTGGTTCTATAGTAGGTCTTAAAGGGTTAAATAAATATCGTCAAATAATCGAGATCTCAATTTCAGTGAAAATAATCGTGATTATCATTTTTGCCATAATCGAGCAGCCCTAGTTGTGTGTTTTTCACGTGTGGTTTTTCAAACACCATACAGTAAATCTTTGATGTCCTGGTGTTTCACGCTCATGAACCGTCCTCATCGTGATGTTTTCACTGAAAACAGGAACTGGGAGACTTTCACAGCGGTGCTGAGGCTCCCAGCCTCTGGACCAGACTCGGGGTCCTGAGCGTGTTTCCAGTCAGTCTGCACGGCTCCTGTTTTTGTAAAAGAACGTCAGTTTTTTCTGCAGCTGCCGTCTCGTGAACACTGAGTAAAAAGTTCACCTTCAAGCTTTAACTCTGGTTTCTAATAATGTGGTAGAAGTGATGCACGTGGGAGGATGTGAGAGTGCTGAGTACAGCAGGGCGATATTGCCACAAATATTTATCACGATATATATTTGAAAATTTGCGATAACGATATAACCGACGATATAATTGATGCGAGACAAAATACAACTCCACAACATTACTAGCGCAAAAAGACAACCTTCCATTTATTTTCACTTAAACAAGAAGCTGGTTTTTATGTACATTAAAGCTTTATAAAAATGTAACAGTGCAAATGCAAATTCCTTGCTGAAAGTTTAACCAAAAGGCATTTCCAGTAGAAATGGGCTGACATATCCTGAGCATAACCATGTATAATATCCACTGAAGTTAAAAAGAGGTGCTTTGCAACATTAAACTGCAGTGTGCAGTACGTATTTTTCGGACCATAAGGTGCACGGGATTATAAGGCACATTAAGCGAAACAAAGCAGTCAGATAAATCAAACTTTATTAAACTCATTCTTCTTGCTTCCTCCACTTCTGTACCATTGATTCATTAATGTTGAATTCTCTGGCAGCTGCTCTATTCCCATGTTGTTGCAGTATATTAATGACTAACCTCGTATTGTGGATGGATTATCTCAGTTGTTCTCCTGACTGAAGTTTGGTCCGTTTACAGCATCCTGCCATGCGATTGCATTTGTCTCTAACCATCAGGAACCGTCACGTTAACTTTTATCGAGTGGAAAAAAGTTAGCGTTCATCCTCCAGCTTCACTGTGTTTATGCTAGGCTAACATAGCTGTGTCGCTAGCGATCACGTAGCACATCGTTATATAGCAGCTAGCCCAACTTCAGTAACCCTACAAACGTCACTGCTGTTTAGTTTCCTGTCTTCATTTATGTTGGAAGTGATAGCAGAGCTGTACGTTTGAATTTTTTCAGAAATCTCTCAGTCAGAACATGCTATATCATGTTTAGGTGGAAGCTAGCGAGCTAACTTCCGCTAACTTCCTGCTAACTTCTAACTCCGTTAAATGTAATAACTTTTGTTTTCATGGATGCCTGGAAGTTAAACTTCATAGTTACACCTGGTAAAGCGGCAATGCTGATCGTTTTATTAAAGATGAAAGAATTTAGACAGTTTTTAACGCTCAGTGATGCTGCAGTGTTGTTTGACCTGAAGCATACGGAGTTTAGGACCCAGATTACTCCCAGATTTAAGAGCATCTTAGTCCGACAAATAACGACGGCCGCTTGCATGTTCTGCAAAAAAATGTGCTTTGTCGTGTATCTGACGGACAAACACCAAACCAGTTCCACATCACTGAAGTTGCACCATTTTTACAAACCAATTCTGGTTCATCTGTTTCACTCAACAATCCGCCATGTGCGTATGAAAACAAAGGCACTGCGCATGCGCGTTTTACTCATATTCTATCGCTATATTTCATTTTCCTATCGTTGCCTAACATTATACCGCTATTACCGTGAACGGTATAATATGGCCCAGCCCTAGTGCTGAGGCAGCAGGGCTGGGCTCAGCGGCAGAGGAGGAAGAGGAGGAAGAGGAGAGAAGGTGCCAGACTTGCTGTGATGTCATCATTCATGCTTGATGCAACATGTTGACGATGTTGCCCACAAGTCTGAGAGTCTGTCTCTCTCTGAGCGTCCTCTCCCCTCTCTCGCCGTTTGCAGTGCGTCACTAAATGTTGTCTTTTTAGTGTTTCATCCTGTTTCCCTGCTCTCTTCCTGTGAAAAGGGGTTTTTGTCACCGCTGTCTGATGGTGGGGGTTTTCTGTCTTCAGGATGAAGCGGCTGCAGTTGGGCAACTAACTGAGTTTATGTTTAATTGACTGAAAATCTTTTCTCGAACTGAAACAATCCGAAACATTACAATCGTCTCGTCGATGAGATGTAAATGTAGATGATGTTTCGCTGCAGCTGGACCGCGTGGTGCTTCCTGGCTCTCAGCGCGTTTGCAGACGTGACGGTGAATCCTGCCCACCTGTGACCATGGCCTGTCTGCCTCTGCTGCTCTGCCTCAGCTTGCTGCTGCACTCAGGTGAGTCATGTAAAAGCAGTCAGGTGTTCAAATACCGTCCTGCCCCACCCACACACAGGCTGATACCTGTCAGGTATACTTTGGATCCTCGTGACTCAGCAGATTGCCTCACATATTTTCTCTTTTCTTCCTCTCGCAGAGCTCGCTCATCCGCCTCCCGCACCTGTTAACCTTTCTGTCGACTCTCTGAACTTCCGCCACGTCCTTCGGTGGAAGCCCGGCGACAACACGCCCCCTGGGACAGAGTACGGGGTCTTTGTGAGGTAATTTGTCCGCCGTCTGTCCTCACGTCCTGTCACTCTCAGCCTGGTAACATGAAGACGATGGTGCTCACATCAAACCCCAAAAAACCTCTGAGCTCTGTGGGTGATGTAGAAACGCAAAGTTCAGACGCTTGAAGGATCAAGTTCAAGCTCAGCTGTGACTCCAGGCTTTTATTAACACACACACACACACACACACACACACACACACACACACACACACACACACACACACACACACACACACCTGAGATAAAGGACAGGATTAAACACCTGTAAATAAAAGTGTTGCATCAGCTGCGTGTTTTTGTCAGATGCTTCCTGTCGAAGTTCAGAACACGATATTTTTTCTAAAGGAGGGTAAAAGTCCCCCCGTAGCCTGCTGGGAAATTCCACTGTTGCTTCTTCTTTTTTACCAAAAGAACGATTCAAAAATAGATTTCCTGTTTTATTTTGTAACTCACACAAGTTTGTCTGCACTTTTCTTCAGATCAAAGAAAGAAATGAAACAACAGAATAATTTCATTTTTAATTATATTGTAATTATGCAGCTATACAAAGTTAGTTACACACAAAGATGTTCTAGCACACAGATCGTGGTTATTTTGGAGTGCGTGGAGATGAAACAGGAAGTGAAAGCAGAGCGGCGGGCTGAGGTTTGTGGGGACCTCTTCAGACCAGGGTCACCAACCTCTTTGCCCTGAGAGCTACTTTAAGGGTACTGAGTACTCCGAGGGGCGACGTGTCCGACACAGAGCTCGCCTTTAATATTCTAATATTATCAATAACAGATATTAGTGTGTGTGCAGGGACGACTCACACACTGACAGTGGGAGTTCTCACAGCTGATATCTCTGTGAACATGTTTGTAGGAAACCATCAGCTGATATGTAACCATGGAGACTGCCCCACGTTTGTACACGTCCTTCATATTTGAATGAATCTTCTAACATTTGTACCGATCACCAAATCTGTTGCATTTCCGTCATTTTTCACGTTTTTCTACACTGTTTGACTTTGTTTGGGCCGCGTTGCTGTGGTGATGATCTCCTGCTGGTGAACCGCGACCTTTAATCTGCTCACGTTTTCAGTCAGCTTCACTGGCTCCTTCTTCTTCTTTGGTGGAATATCTGCCTGGGCGGGGTGCTTTCTCTCTCCTGGGCGGTTTGTTCACAGCGAGCAGCTGGGATGGCTCTGACGCCGTTTCAGTTTCAGCACTCATCGTGAGGGTTCGCTTTACGTTTGCAAGGTTTAACATGAATACACTGAAACTGCTCGTGGCTTCGTGTTTTTCAGCTAGTTCAGAAACTGTGTTCTTCCTCATACAGCGTCCTCGTCACCAAACCACAGCCTGTGGGTCCAACGAGTCTTTATTGTCTTTAGGGCTGCCACGATTAGTCGACTAGTCACGATTACGTCGACTATCAAAATCGTCGACGCGTCGTTTGAAGCTTTGTAAGATCCCAACAGACGCAGGAACAAGTAGCAGGATTTAAGAGTGTAATAACGGACTGAAACAGAAGATGGCAGCACTGCATGTACAAGGATGCCAGCTGCCGTTTTTTGGTCTTTTATTTGTTCCTGAGTAAATCGGTTTGGCTGAGATTAAAGTTATAGTTTTTACACAGCTGAATAAACATCAAGCAGACAGCTGATTATCAGAAGTGTGAGATGCTCGAGAATTTACTCCGGTGTCCTGTTATATTTTAGATAGCAAGGAGTTTATTAAACTCCACCGAAACAATCTGCAAATTTCATTAAATTTAATAAACTATCATCTTGTCTTTATTTTTAGTTAGCACAGACCTTAAACACTTAAAGCTGTAAGCTAATGATCGTTATATAAGAGCAGATGCTGCTGGTGCAATAAGCTGTTCGTTTTACGTCCAATGGATGATGATCTGATTAGTCGACTAATCGCAAAAATAATCGGTGACTAGTCGACTATCAAAACAATTGTTTGTGGCAGCCCTAATTGTCTTACAGCTAAAACGCAGCAGCATCCGGCTGCCTTCCTGCATGTCTTAGAAATGATTTTCAGGTTTCACTGAGTCTTCAGAGCCGGTGTGCTGGCCTCAGGTGAGCCAGCTTCAGGCCTCAGATGGGTTTCCATCAGGATCTGAACGAGCTGTCAGAGGGGATAAAACCTGTGATACGTGGTGCGTTCACTTGTCCTGTTTTAGCTCTGAAATATTGGCGTTGTGTCATATTCCCGTCTTAAGCACCCTGAATGCATCATCTTTTATCTGGAAACACGTCTACAGGCCTCAGCAGGTTAAAGGTCACAGCCTCGACAGCACGGCTTAGGTTTGAAAAGCTGCGTCTGAGCAAAGCAGCAGACTTCTGAGCTTTTTAATTAACATCTAAACTCCTCTCTTATTCATGAATGGTAACCTGACAGTAAACGTCCAATCAGAAATCAGCTTTCGTTTGAATCTAGGACCAGCTGGATTCGAGACATGAACAGCTCATCGTCGCTGTTTGAGCAAACAGTCGTAACACAAAGCAAATGTTTCTTTTACTGTTTTTGTCCTTCTGATCTAAAATGTTCTGTTTGTCGTTGTTCAGTGATAATAGAAAGAAGTGGGAACAGCAATGCAACATACCAACGCAGCCCCAATGCAACCTAACATCTGGAACATCGATGCCGCTGATGCTACCAGAGTGGAACTTTCATTATTACCTGCACGTCACAGCGTTCTTCAACCAAACCTGGTCTCCGAGGTCCAAAATAATTGTGTTTGTCCCTTACAAAGAAAGTACGTCAGCATGAGCGTCTTCTGGGTTTCACACTGGTGCATTTGGATTTAAGTGTGTCCCATAATCCAGATCAGGCTTTGATTGAACTAAAATCTCTGGACTGGTTGAATCTTTACCAAAAGGTGACCGCGTGTTTTCTTCTGTTTACAAGCTAAATTAGGTCCTCCAGAGGTCTCACTGGTCGGATATGAAAACTACATCCAGATCAACATTTCACTGCCTTGGCCCGATGACCTGCCAAACTTTCCCAGTATCCAGCAATATAACGGCTTCAGAGTCTCATTTCGGATCGGAACCGATGGAGAAATCCAGGTAAGACATCCATTTCATCCCAACATCAGCGTGCAGATTTAGACCTCAGCTGGTATCTTCATTCTAGAGTTCCTTTAAACCTGTTTGAGGCTTCAGTCACATGGGCCTACAGGCCGGTCAGCAACCTCTCGCCATCCTGTCCCTGAGCCAGCGGTCGCTGACTGGTGTCCAGGCGCGGCTGTAAAACACATATAGTACATATACGATATAAAAATGGAAATGCAGCCAATCACACAAAGGTGCAGATTTGGCTTAAAATAACCTGGTTGCACAAATATGCACACCCTTAAACTAATACCTTGTTGCAGCACCTTTGCCTTTTATCACTCTAATCAGTCTTTTTGGGTAGGAACCTATCAGCATGGCACATCTTGATGTGGAAATATTTGCTCACTCTTCTTTGCAAAAAAAACGTCCAAATCGGACAGATTGCGAGGACATCTCCTGTGCACAGCCCTCTTCAGATCAGCCGACAGATGTTGGAATTCAGGTCTGGACTCTGTCCGGTCTCTTCCAAAGCCTCAGCCTTATTCCGGTGAATCCATTCTGTTGTTGTTCTGGATGTGTGCTTTGGGTCATTGCTGTGCTGAAAGATGAAGTTCCTCTTTATCTTCCGCTTTCTAACAGAAGGACGAAGGTTTTGTGCCAACACCAACTGGTAACAGTAGTTCATGTTTAGAAGAAAAGATCCCAGCTCACTGATTTGATCGGGGCAATAGTGCCTAAAATGTTGCAGAATTTTGCTGAGAGATCTTTTACTCTGTGGTCATCTTTCGTGAGTAGTTTTATGGACAAAACCCAGCAGGTCATTCAGTGTTCCCTTAGTGCTGATGTAAAGAGATAGCTTATGTAGGCAAGTATATTTCTCCTTTTATCAAGAAGCAAAGACAAAAAGGGGGGAAAAAGAAACAGGGCAGGGGTCGGTGGTTGAATCATCCGTCCCCACCAATGCCACAACCAAATCTACGCCCTTGCAATCACAGCAGGCTTCTGCCTAAAAGCAGGTGTCGGGTTGATTGACATGAGGAGACTTTGACTTTGAGAGTCACCTGTCAGAGCAGGTGTTGCACACCTGGTCAGGCCTCCAAAGGTGTCTTCATGGCCGCGTAGAGGTCAGAGGAGAAAACGATGCTGAGGATCACACCAGTGGGTCGTGGACAAATCCCAGATGTGATTTTAATGACACGTTTCCTCCTTCTTTGACTTGCAGACGCTGGAAACAGAAAATAAAAGTTTTACCCTTGAAAACTTAAAGAAAGGGGCGGAGTACTGCATAGAGGTGAAGCTCAACACCAGAGAACTAAACCATGAGCCGTCTGCCTGGAAGTGCACCTTCACCACGGCGGTGGACCAGCAGAGAGGTGAGCTGATGTGCAGCCGGTAAGGCGGGCGTTGTTGCTGAATCAGAGCATAATGAGCTGCCACAATTCATCTGCCTCCTTATCTGTGTAAATATGCAGAGGGAGTAATTACTAACACATGCCAGGGCTGCCCCTCTCGCCAGTGGGACTCCTCCCCCAGCCACCTGCTCCACCCATCCCTCCCACAGCACAGCCACAAACCACACCCCTCCGCTGTACTTCGGCTGGTTCAGACGGTCGTCTGCATGGAATAATGTGTGTCTGTGTGTCTGCAGGCCTCACTTTAGGTTTGGTCATCGGCGTCCCGATGGTTGCCATCTTCATCGTCACGAGCTGCCTGCTCCTCCTCTTCTACACGGGAGTCATTTGTAAACTGAAGGAAACTGTGCCCAGAGCTCTAATTGTAAGAAATCCAGTTTCATGTGCACTCTAACACCTGTGGTTTGAGAGATTTTATAATGATGTGTTTATTTCTGCTGTGAAGTTGAACATCGCCTTCATTTCATCCATGAGCGTCTCTCAGAGGACAAAGTTCAAACGCTTTGAAGCTCCACAGTCGTAAAGCTCCTCCAGCATATTGTGATTTGCATTTCCACAGAAGGACCAAAGTCCTTCAAAGGTTAAGCAAATGAGTCAGCTGAGCTGAAAACGACTTCTGTTTTGCCCTGCTGCTCTGTGTATATCTTGCTTCAGTCTTAAATATGATCAACCTATCTCTAATAATCAGCTGTGTACCACAGGCCTTCAAGCTGGCTGTAGTTAAACCTTTACTCAAAAAGCATCTCTAGACCATCTCTAGATCCTTGAAAGAGTAGTTGTCAAACAGCTAACAGATCACAGTGACTGTCCCCAGAAAACAGCTTTGGCTGATGTGTTTGTCCTGCATACTTAGACACAGCTGTGACTCGATGATAGACATCTTCAGCAGAGTTTGCCTCTGTTCCTCCTTCTCAGAGCTTCTTTCTCTTCTCTTTGTAGACGGCTCTAACCAAAGGCTACGTCCTGGCCCCGCAGCCCACCGTCCTAGATCCCATCTCAGTTACCTCGGAGACCGGGGAGCATAACAATCACACAACATCACCTTCTGCCAACATTGACGATGTCTCAGAGGACGACGATGATGGCAACTATGTGAACAGAGCAGTGGATCTCTCCTCGGGGGAGAGCTGCTGCTGTGAGGAGCTGTCTGGCAACATGTCAACGAACAGCGAGCCAACGGCAGCACTGGACGCTGGAAGCTCAAGGTTATTTGCTAAGGTGAAAGTAACGGCGCTGCCTGCAGAGTCTGACGAAGGCCAGGTGGAGACGGAGGTGGAGGGAGCGCAGCTCTGTTTGGTGAAAGAGAGGAGTCGAAGTGGAGTCTGGGGACAAAGTCAGGACGAGGAGGTGACGAAGTCCAAAGAGGACAAGGAGGTGCGGGACATCTCCGGCAATGTCAACCTGTTCTCAGTCACCCTCGCCTCAATGGCTGCACGCGATGGAGATGAGGAGGACGTCACAGGCTTTTTGAAAGAGTCCAGCCTGGAGGGTTTACCTGCCACAGACTCACAAACTGAATCAGATCACCTGACACCTCAAGTATTCCCGACACACACAGACCGCACTGCGAGCAGATGTGAAGGCAACAGCACGGACACGCTAACTGAAGAGGAAGAGGAGGAGTTCTCGCCCTATTTGAGAAACAGATGATACTGATGTGTGCTGCTCTGAGCGTCGATGACTCGCAGGGTCTCCTCGTGTTTGTAGACCAGCTTATTATTTGGTGCTGCAGGTCAGAAGATCTGCAAATGAACCAGCCGGATTTTCTGTGTCCGACTTTTTGACTTGTTTGACTGTGAACGTAAAACTGATGCTGCCAAATGGGGTCCAGACACTTTTTAATGTTGTTTGAAAATTAACATAAGCATTTTAAGAAAATCAAAGGAAACTGTGACATTTCTCTTTCTAATGTTCTTCATTAAATATAGATTTTAATGTTTGCTTTTCTCCTGGTTTCCATTCTCTGTACTTCATAATTAAGTTTGGGTCATCTCACGCTGGGTCTCAGGAAAAAATAACCACAAACTATATCACATGACTTCTCAAAGGTACTGGGAGCCTGTCAGGTAAGCGTCCGTGCTTCCACAACATCACGTGATTCATAGCTGGACTGGCCCGGTATGCCCGATGGCGATTTTTTTTTTTTTTTTTAGGAAGGCTTTCAATTGAACTCAGTTACACAGCGATAAAAAGAAACACAAAAAATGGCAAGAAGCTGTTGTATTATCAACTGCAATAGCCGGTCGCATGACAGCCACGGAAAGCCGACGGGTAAAGAGATCGGTTGTTATCGGATTACGTCGTTGAAGAGAAATTGTTCGAGCCATGTTTCCGAAGTAACAAAGAGGCGACTGGATATATAATGAAAGGTGTTGGATTGGCCAATTGGTCATGATCGACTCTGGGCTGGACCAATTACAGCCGAGGAGGCCGGATGCACCCTCCCCCTTGTTTAGCAATCACGTGATTTTCGCGCATTGCATGCCGGTAACTCGTGGCAAAACAATCCAAGTACCGCATCAAATGCAAGCATTTGCAGCACCGCAAAACGTTCATTCTCCGGTTCCAATGCCTTCTTGTTTTTTCTTTGACGCACAAAAAAAGGAATGTACAAAACAAAAGGAGAACAATGCCGGTCCGTACAAAGACAGACTCGACGAAAAGACAAAGAAAAGATACAAGAAAAAAATCAAAGGAGTGAAAGGGTTAGACCAAGCCTATTCAAATGGCGGCCCGCGGGCCAAATGCGGCCCAGAAGCAACCTGCGAGTGGCCCTGCCTGTGGTCCTGGCAGAAACACAGAGAAAACGCAAAAAATGAATTTGTTAATTAATTTAAAAAAAAATTAAAATTCCTACAGCGTAGTGTAGACTGTGAATGCAACACTCCTAGTAGCCTAGCAATATTTAACCCACAATGCACCGTGATGTAAACATATTAAACAATCATCGTAATATATGATGCGACAACAGCATGTCTCTCTCACTCCAAAAGCGCAAAATTGACAATGAAAACTGTCGGTTTAACCCTGCCCGGACTGACAAATACTTATTCATTTTACCGAGTTTAATAATCTTACAACCGGAGTTGTACTACCATGGTGAGGGTCCTGTACAGCCCAAGAGAGCTGCAGCATCTTCCCTTCGTGTTTGCTTCTTGGCGAAGAAGAAAAGGCCTTTCACAGATTCTGAAACAATGAAATACTGCATGCTGGCCGTGGTGGATACGGTGAAAAGTGAGTGTGACATCTGCTATTAAAAACGTACCCCTGTAGGACAGTTCAAATATTCGTAGAATTGAAGTTCTGGCGTCAGACAAGTTTGAAATGCTGTTAGATGACCTGAAGAAAACTGATGTAATGTCTATAGCAGGAGATCACAGACAGAACTGATAATGCGTATATGTCCTTTTTTGGATGGGAAATTGCTCGGCTTACTACCGTTAGAGGGACAAACAGCTGGCGAAATGATGTTTGAGAAGATTTAAGCTCTTTTTGAGGAAAATGGTCTGGATATGAAGCGTGTCTGTATACTTGTGACCGATGGGGCTCCATCCATGGCAGGAAAAGTGAGTGGTCAGCGAAATATTTATTTTAATTTGAAAGGGAATTATCAAAATGTTTTTGTTATTATTATTATTATTTCAAATGTGCAAAAAATAGTTTAGTTATAGCTCCCTTTTTTTTAAATGGACCTTTTGGTGTGCATTTGTGAGAGGTCACCACCAGATTTATAGGGGAAAAGGAATAAAAAAAATACTTGTTTTTCAGTACAGTTGTTTGGGTTTGAAATTGATCATGATCTGCTGCTTACTGGCTTCAAAAAAATATCTGGCCCAGATAAATTCCTCGGTTTGAAAATCTGGCCCAACTAACTTCGTAGTTGAATAGGCATGGGTTAGACCCTCACGAGCACACAGCGTGCTGCCCAACTTTCACCACGCTCAGATTTATAATCATACGGTTCTTGGAGTGAGTGCATACACTCATGAAGTTTAGTAACTTCAGGTCACTGCAACAAGCCCAGGTACAGTTTACCGACGGATGGGTGCAGGACCTTGAAATGCACCGTGTAGAAAGTAAAGACCATCGTACGTATCATAAGTTTACCAGTCTCACAAATCGTCGTCATAAATACACATTCGTTAACCGTTTATTAATAGGACCTTTGAGCTCAACGGTAATTAATTAGTAGTGGAAATAATTTCTGGTAGCATCACAGAAATGTAGCAGTGACAATAATATTGTATGCTGTAATCGTACTGGACAATTAGTGATACAAAACAACTGTTTTATCCTGTGAATAAAAGTACATGTTTTTGTCAATGTACCATAATAACAGAAGCGAAACACAATACTGTGTCAGGACAATTCACTATTTATGCACAATAAACAAAGGAGCATAGCGCGACAATTTCTGTTCAGCGCCAGACTTGCTTGTAACCTATATCACCAATTATGTTAAGAAAAATGACGTATTAACTACTACAAAACTCTGACCTTTGTGGGAATGCTTGGAGCAGACTAACCTGTGAGCTGGAGTGTTCTGAGACGTTATATTTGGTATATCCAGACCATCCGTCGGCTCTTACTTCGGAAACATGGCTTAAAAATTTTCTCTTCAACGACTTAATCCGATAAAAACGATCTCTTTACCCGTCGGCTTCCCGTGGCTGTCATGCGACCGGCTGTTGCAGTTAATAATACAACAGCTTCTTGCCATTTTTTGGGTTTCTTATTATCGCTGTGTAACTGAGTTCAATTGAAAGCCTGCGTGCGCTAGTACCTCTTGCCACAAGTTCCCAGAATCCTTTGCGGTTTTACCCCTGAATGACGTCACATTTTCAATCTTTATCCTGGTGGGCCGGTCTCTAGTCAAAATGCCCGGGCCGATTTTTTGTCCCAGTCCAGCCTTGACTGTAACCATGGCAACCGTAACGCTGCCGCCTGGAACAACAGAACGTAGCTGTCAAACAAAACCCAAACAGTCCTGACCCGCGACAAGATGAAACAGGAAAGTACTGCAGTGTAATCCATTTATTTCAACAAAGTAACTGTATCCTGAATACCACCTTTTTAAACGGTAACTGTAACGAATACAGTTACTCATATTTTGTATTTTAAATACGTAACAGCGGTACATGTATTCCGTTACTCCCCAACACTGTATATATATATATATATATATCATAATAATCTGACAATACTATAATATTGGCCATATTATATTTACATTACCACAGTGAGATGATTTTAGTCTCATGACCAACATCAGCTAATTGTTATTTACTAACTAATCTTAAATGACTGTTCAGTACAGACATGAAGCCCAACAATCATGTTTACAGTCCCGTGGTCTCAGCCTCAGATACAGCCTCAGAGGCACAATTAACTATTCTAATTTCCAGATTTCAGTTTTTCACAACATAAAGCTTTTTTCACCAAAACCTACAGTAAATAATATAAATATATAAACAGCAGCAGCCTCAGAGAAAACATTAGAACGAGGCATCTTCAACATATGTTCATACAAGGCAGCTCAGTTTACCATAAGTTGTATGGGTGTGCATCTGTTTCTGCATATTTAGCAAAAATGTGCCATTTCTTCACTCAGTGAGGTGATGGTTCAGCTTCAGCAGCAGTTTGCTCTCAAGGTTCTTTCTGTGAAGCTGTGACTGTTCAGCAGTGAACAGGAGTCCTGCATGACTGAGAAGTCCTTCACAAGCTCCAATTGCAGGAAGCTGTATTGATTTTGATCAACAGCTTCTTGATGTGAGGAACGCCATGTAATAGAGCCACACCTCCAGTGAATGGACATGAAA
Organism: Mchenga conophoros; assembly: GCF_057382185.1. Taxonomy (NCBI): domain Eukaryota; kingdom Metazoa; phylum Chordata; class Actinopteri; order Cichliformes; family Cichlidae; genus Mchenga; species Mchenga conophoros. The sequence continues at coordinate 38,744,830 of NC_140541.1, forward strand.
GGTACCTCTCCAGCTCCCCTGCTTCTGGCTTTCCTGACCCCATGGATCCATCATCTTCGTCAGTTAGGCTGCTGTCTGTGCTGGCCTCATCCAGCTCTGAGTCTAGGTGATGTCTGATGAGGTGGAGACCTGTGGAAAGATGTAAGGTTTTCAAAAGAATTAGCTCTGGTCATTATAGTGCTGTAAACACTGCCAAGCTGCAGATGTTTGTTTGGAGCTAGCCTCCAAAAGCTGGCCATACACTGTGCGATTTTTGGCCCATTTTGAGCCGATTTTTCAGTCGCGCAACAGTTTTGGGGATCGGCCAGTGTTTTGCCTTCATCGTGTGTCGTGCATCGTGTAGTATACATGGGGTAATGAGCAGTTAACACCTCACGACCAGCTCCCAATCATCAATCGTTTGGTCGCAAGATAATCAAACCTGTTTGAAATCCTGTCGCCCCTCAACGCAGCCTCTCACACTGCGCACGCACAAACACAGAAATGAAAGAGAAAAGGTGGAGCAGCACGGCAGTGCAGCGTGTGATCTGGACACAAGAGATGGAGGCACAACTTGTAGGATGAGGCAAGCTCATCTGAGTACGTAAGCGTAGAGCTGGCACCCAGGCAAAAGGAAAATAGAGCTGTATCATGTTAGAACGTGAAAAGTTTATTGTTCTAACAATATACTTTTCATGTTCGTGCAATATAATATTTATATTGTACGAACGTGATAGTTGTGTATATTGTAATAACATGATATTATATTGTTAGAACAATGATGTTGTTCATGTTGATGTTCATCTCTAAATGTTGTGCTCGTTGGTGATCATCGTCACGTTCTGCATCTTCATGCTGATCTCGACCGGGTTCATCTGTCTGAGCCGTCGGTTCTGGTAAGTTCAGAGTCAGAGCATCACACGCTGAACACGTCACCAAAGGAAGACGATTTATTCTAGCATCTGATTCCTTCAGGTTTCAGTCGTCAGCGCTCGTGTCTGATGTTCGACCTTTGTTGTTGTTTCACAGTTTCAAAGAACGCCATCGCGATGCGTGTGACAAGTGGCTCTTATTTTGAAAGTTCAGTTGTTTTCAGTTATAAAATAAAGTTTCCATCCTGTACCCGCACCGCTAACTGGACCTGACCCTTCAGCATCCAGCAGCAAACGGGTCAGAGGTCCTGAGTTTGAGCCTTTGAAGCGAACTCGAGGACGCTGGTTCATGAGAACGTGATACGATCGTGCTGTGATAGTCACGTAGTTTCAGTCTCACTCCTGTCACTTCTCATTGCTTCATCACAGCAAAGTGTTTTCCACGCGAACAGATCCGCGTGTCTAAAGCACCAGAACGATCTCAGCAGAAATATTCCCGTTGATCTGCAGAGAACACGAGTGGGAACGTGTGAAGAGTTCTTTCTTTCTGTGGTTTCACATCTCTGTCATCTCACATCCTTTGATGCGTGTGAAGCATAAATCTGAGTGCAGATTACACCATCAGATGCTTTAACAGGACTCTAATGTGGTGGAATCGCCCAGGGTCGGGCTCTCTGCTACAGCTGGAGTCGCAGGCCAAACAGTTAACGTGCTGTTTGCTGTTTGTGGTCGAGCGGCGAGCGCTCAGCGTTTTCTGAGTAAAGACACAGGAAGAAACAGCAGCAGGTGGAAACTCTGCCAGAGCTGCGGTTGTACAAACAAAGAGAGACAGCTGCACAGACTCAGGACGCTGCTAAAGAGCTCGCGCACACAGTCAGAGCGTGCAGGCAGGATGTGCTTCGAGAGGTGAAACACAGCCATGTTTTGACAGCTCGTACCGCAGTGAAATCCCATTTGCTCCCAGTCACAGCAGCGCTGAGACCCGCTCGGCTGCTCGGTCACCGAGCCGCTAATCGCTCCGTTCATAACGTGCCGTGTTATTCCTGGTGTGGAGATGCCAGCAAACAACTTTTAATACTCCTGCATCGGCACGAGCCGTCCATGTTTAAAGCGCTCACCAGACTGAAGTGTAATGTTTGTCCACAGAGATCTCACAGTGATTCAGTTTCACAGTGTCTCACGTCCCTCTGGTCACATTTCAGACGCTTCATGATCAAAGTAATGTTTTCATATCAGGGCTGAGAGCTCAGAGCTGGAACGCAGGAAGACCCCGACCCCGGCCCGCTCTCCGTGCAGTGTTCAAAAGCTGCTTTTAAGTTTGGCTTTATTTTCTGCTTTGACCTCGAGCCTGCACTCAAACGTTGGCCACCCCTCTGAGGTGAAAGCAGAGCAGCGTTTCTGTGGTGTTGTGAGTGAGTGTTGTTTATCTGAAAGTTGAACGTCTTCGCCGTGTATCCGGGACTCCGGTGTACCCCAGGGTAGGGTTCTCGGCTCATTGTTCTTCTGAGTTTATCACAACCCGAAGCAGCAGAACGCCGGCCAGCGGCTGCTTCCTCTGTGCACAGGAAATGTTATCACATAAAAAACTGGTGAATATTTAAAAATGTGGCCTGAGGAGCCGCTGGTTCAGTTTGGCTTTGAACCCAGTGTAGAAATGTTCATCTGGGTTTATTCTTGGTGTTGTCGTTCTGCGGTGTTTGCTGATATATGTCTGTGTTGGCGTCTTGGCTGAAGTTGCTATGGAGACTTGGTGACGTGAGTCTCAGAGCAGAGGCTGTCCTGCACAGGGAAACACTTCGCATCAGGAAGTCTTCTGTGTTACCTGCTGTGAGTCGTTATCTCGTCTTCTCACGTGATTATTTATCTGTAACCACCTGTTTGCTGGGATCTAAAGGTCGTGTGGTTTATGAGCATGAATGAACCCCGGGCTTATTTTAAAGATGAGCTCCTGTTAACGTGTCGTCGAGTGCCGTGTGACTCGTCGTCACCTTTAGTTTGTGAAACCTTGAATTCATCTGAGTATTTTCTTCATGGAGGGTTTGGGTGCTCACCAACAGTTTTTTCCAAAACACGGCGCCGTGCCCAGCTCTCTGTCACACCGCACTTCTTTTAATGTGATTCAGCTACGTTTCCACTGCTAGGAAACACGCAAAGGCCACGCGAGCAGATGAAGCGCTCACAGCCCACAAAGGTCTGTTCAGCGCTTCGACCGTAACACCGAGCTCAGTTTGCTCGTAAAGCCGAGGTGAAGCCGAGATGAGCCAAGGTGAGCCTCTAACTCCAGGGATGAACTAGATGAACACGCAACATTTCAATTTTCATTTTAAAACGGATCTTCAGGCTCGTTGTGTTTGCTCGCCTCTCACAAAACACGTCATTTGCTTCTTTTGCTAAATCTACAAAAAAATGAAAAAACACAGTTTGACCTGAAATAGTGGCACCAACAGCTGTTAGCTGGAAACTTACCTGATCTCAGCGTGGTGTGCAGTGTGTATCTGACAGTCACGTCAGACAGGGTGCAAAGACCTGACGGTCGACAGGAGGAGGTCAGGAGGAGGATAGGAGGAGGTCTGGAGGAGGATAGGAGGACGACAGGATAGTAGGAGCAAAGACCTGACGGTGATCAGCTGATCGTCGACTGAAACCTCATCAGCAATGGTCAGGAAGACGTTTTTACTGAAGAGAGACAGGAGGAGGACAGGAGGAGGAGAGGGGGAGGACAGGAGGAGGTAAGGAGGACGATGGGAGGAGGTCAGGAGGAGATTGGGAGGAGGACAGGAGGAGGTCTGGGACAGGAGGAGGTCAGGAGGAGGTCTGGGACAGGAGGAGGTCAGGAGGAGGTCTGGGACAGGAGGAGGTCAGGAAGAGGACAGGAGGAGGACAGGAAGAGGTCTGGAGGAGGATAGGAGGACGACAGGAGGAGAAGGTCTGGAGGAGGTCAGAAGGTCAGGTGGAGGATAGGAGAAGGACAGGAGGAGGTCTGGAGAAGGTCAGGAGGAGATTGGGAGGAGGACAGGAAGAGGTCAGGAGAAGATCTGGAGGAGGTCAGGAAGACGAGAAGAGGAGGTCAGGAGGAGGTCAGGAGGAGGTTAGGAGGAGGACAGGAGGAGGTCTGGAACAGGAGAAGGTTAGGAGGAGGATAGGAGGAGGTAAGAAAGACGACAGGAGGAGGTCAGGAGGAGGTTAGGAGGAGGACAGGAGGAGGTCTGGAACAGGAGGAGGATAGGAGGAGGTCAGGAAGACGACAGGAGGTGGTCTGGGACAGGAGGACGACAGGAGGAGGTCTGGAGGAGGTCAGGAGGAGGACAGAGGAGGTCCGGAGGAGGACAGGAGGAGGTCTGGAACAGGAGGACGACAGGAGGAGGTCTGGAGGAGGTCAGGAGAAGATCAGGAGGAGCTAACTGGAGGGGGTCAGGTGGAGATCGGGAGGAGGACAGGAGGAGGTCTGGAGAAGGACAGAGGAGGTCTGGGACAGGAGGACGACGGGAGGAGGTCTGGAGGAGGTCAGGAGAAGATCAGGAGGAGCTAACTGGAGGGGGTCAGGAGGAGATCGGGAGGAGGACAGGAGGAGGTCTGGAGAAGGACAGAGGAGGTCTGGGACAGGAGGACGACAGGAGGAGGTCAGGAGGACAGAGGAGGTCTGGGACAGGAGGACGACAGGAGGACGACAGGGACAGGAGGAGGACAGAGGAGGTCTGGGACAGGAGGACGACAGGAGGATGTCAGGAGGAGGTCTGGAGGAGGTCAGGAGGAGGACAGAGGAGGTCTGGAGAAGGACAGAGGAGGTCTGGGACAGGAGGAGGTCTGGAGAAGGACAGGAGGAGGTCAGGAGAAGATCAGGAGGAGCTAACTGGAGTGGTCAGGAGGAGATCGGGAGGAGGACAGGAGGAGGTCTTACCTTTTTTAGCCATTCCTCGCCGTCGGTCCCCTGACCATGGTCGGAATACGCAAGGGGAGATGCTTACTCCAGGGCCGAAGTTTTGTCCTCCTTCTGGGTTAACTCCCTTCACTTTTGCGGAGTAGTGAGGTAGGCAGAAATCAGCCGAGACACTCAGGAGTACTGAAGAGATGAGGCTTTTGTCATGTAACGGTGTGGCAGACAGGAAAATAGGACCCAAACGCAAACTCACGGGAAAACAGGACTGAACTCAAAATGAAGCTTTAATGCTGACAAAAAGGTGACAAAAGATAACGGTGATACAAAAGCAATACAAAACTAAACTGGGAGAAGCCAATTGTAACACATACCAGAAAACACGGGGAGAATCACACACAGCATGAGGGACGACGCGACACTGACTCAGAGAAACACAGGGTTTAAATACACTGGGGAGTAACGAGGGGAATGAGACACAGAAGGAGGGCACAGCTGGGAGAAATCAGGACTGACGAGACAAGCAAAGCAGGACACATTCACATAAGACATGGACCTTCAAAGTAAAACAGGAAGGATCACACAGAGACGCGAACATGACACAGTGGAGACAGCAACTAAGAAACACAGAGACATAAACCATAAGGCAGAGGACTCTAAGAACCAAAATACGCGGAGGGAAATACTCAGCTTGGAACACAAGAAACTAGACTAGAGGGAGTAACAAAAGACCAACCATGAGAACATAATGCACAATGCAGAGTGACAGAAAACAAACTCAAACATGCAAAGACACACAATTACACAGAACAGAGGGGACACAGAGAGACATGAAGGGCAAGGGATCAAAACTAGAAGCCATAGAATAAATCACACACATAAGTACAATAATACAAAAACCACAAAGAACTAAAAACGCTGGGTCAGGAGACCCAGGACCGTGACAGCTTTAATAACGGCACTGCACATTTCAAAACACACTGCATAGGCTGTAGCCCGTTAGAACGCTGCTCTCGGTCACCGCCTCTACCCGTGACATTCTTTTTCGCTTACCGCGTTTCCTCACACGCATGCTCTCACACACATCGCATACACGCCTCACACAGCACCCAGCCACACACAAGCTGGCAGTTCCTGCAACACTACCCCCACTCTGGATGGCAATTAAACAATAGTTCCACTCCAGAATTGTAATGCACAAAATAAAACATTTCAAGTGCTGTAAAGTAGAAAAGAAATTACACAACTGTAACTATTACATGGCGACTATATATAATAAGAATAACTAACTTATCCTAGCATCTTGGAAGGCACAAATACAAATGCATGTACATAACCCCGTAGGTTCTTCAGATACTTTACTCCCCCTTTTTTAATGTAAACACTGGCACAATGAAAAACATAGCTCTCTTAAACCATTGTAGCTAACACTGTAGGAAGCTGAAACGATTTAAACTTGAACTGAATCTTCAGTCCTACTTGAAACTGTCCATGGTAGATAAACCAAGCTAAGTAACCCACACCCCATACCGGTCTGGTGCTCTGCGCCGACGAGTTGGTCACTGAAACTGTTGGCCCAGATGGTCTGGCTCACCCACCACACCCACCACACCCCCACCATTCTCATGGTCTACATGGGAAGGAGACGATGGGACAAGCACAACCAGAGTGGGATCAGCTGCAACTGAGACAGAGAGAAGCTGGGACCATTGCCAGTGTCTGTAGAGAACAGACTGTGCAGACCCAGATCACGGTCTGCTGGGTCATCCTCTAAAGCTGGTGGGACCTCTGTAGGTGACCACTGATGAGCTTGATCAAGGACCCAGGTATTGTCCAGGGGCTCACAGCAGCGATAATGCTTTAGCTGGTCATGGTGGACAACTTTCATTTTAGATCTTGGGTTCTTCTGGATCCGATAAACTAGGTCATCCAATTGCCCCAGGACAAAGAATGGTCCTTCATACGATGGGAGGAAATTTTTGACCTTGTTCTTGATGTGACATGTTCCTTTGATGAGATACCACACAGGATCTCCAGTCTTGTACTGTGTGTGGCAACAGTTCTTGTCATATTGTCTCTTTGCGCGCGTGACTGACTCACACAGGGCTTCCCTGACGATGAGGTGAGCCAGCTCCAGCCGCTGAAGCATTTGCTGCACATACTCTGGAGCTGAGGGTTGGTTGTCTGGATCGGGAGGTAAACCTGCGACAAGGTCCACTGGCTCACTCAGTTCTCGACCAAACATCATGAAGTTTGGGGTGAAACCTGTAGCACTGTGCTTGGTCGCCCTGTAGGCCATAACAGCGTACGGGATCATCAGGTCCCAGTCCCAATGACAACGTTCTGCTGTGGAGGCCAGGATCTTTTGGAGAGTGGCATTGAAACGTTCAACCTGGCCATCTGACTGGGGTCTGAATGGTGTTGTGTGAGTCTTGTCTATGCCAAACAAACTGCACACCCCCTGGAACACCTCAGATTCAAAATTGCGTCCCTGGTCACTGTGCACTGCTTGAGGTATCCCGTAGCGGCACACCCACTCAGATGCAACAACCTCAGCAACAGTTGCAGCCCATTCATCTGGGATAGGAAAGGCTTCAGTCCACTTTGTAAAGTAGTCTTGTATCACAAGCACATATCGGTTTCTGCGCTCTCATTCAGTGGTCCCATAATGTCCAGCGCAATGCGCTCCATTGGGGCTCCTATCCGGACAGTTCCCATCGGAGCTTGTGGTGTCTTCTGGGGTCGGGCTCTGGATGCACAGCTGGTACAAGTACGGCGCCAAAGAGCAACGTCTTCCCTCATGTGATACCAATAGAATCTGTCACGGTCCTGGGTCTCCTGACCCAGCGTTTTTAGTTCTTTGTGATGTTTGTATTATTGTACTTGTGTGAGTTATTCTATGGTTTCTAGTTTCGATCCCTTGCCCTTCATGTTTCTCTGTGTCCCCTCTGTTCTGTGTAGTCTGTGTCTGCATGTTTGAGTTCCCCTCTGTGTCTCTCGGTTCTTAGAGTCCTCTGCCTTATGGTTTATGTCTCTGTGTTTCTTAGTTGCTGTCTCCACTGTGTCAAGTTCGTGTCTCTGTGTGAAACTTCCTGTTTTACTTTGATGGTCCGTGTCTTATGTGAATGCGTCCTGCTTTGCTTGTCTCGTCAGTCCTGATGTCTCCCAGCTGTGCCCTCCTTCTGTGTCTCATTCCCCTCGTTACTTCCCAGTGTATTTAAACCCTGTGTTTCTCTGAGTCAGTGTCGCGTCGTCCCTCATGCTGTGCGGATCTCCCTGTGTCTCTCTGTGGGTTTAGTTTGTGAGTTCCAGTTTAGTTTTCTTTGTATGACTTTCTCCTGCCAGCGAATAAAGCTGAGTTCTTTGTGTTTAAACCTCGTGCCTGAGTGCCTGCATTTTGGGTCCAACTCCTGCCTGCCGCACAGCGATTCATGACAGAATCGGGTTCGTAGTCTGGCCACAGTCCTCTTGACACCAAAATGTCCGCCCACTGGCCCTTTGTGCATCAGGCTCATCACTTCTGGTTGTAGCTTGCGTGGCAGTATGATTTGGAAGAACTGGGTCTCGTCAAGGCAGTAGAAGCAACGGACCAGAACTCCATTTCTGAAGTAGAGCCGTTTCCATTGAGCCCAGTGTGTCTTAGTGGCCGGGCTGCATGGTGAAACAATAGTCCATTGAGGACGCTCACTGCTGGCCTCCATCCAGGCACGTATGGGTGCAATGTCTGCATACTTATTTTCCACCCTGATTTACGAATAAATTCTTTACAAATCCTACCAGAATCGTGTTTATTGGCCAAGTATATGTGCAGACACATGTGGATTCATGGATTTTTTTTTCACATTCTGTCTCTCACAGTTGAAGTGTACCTCTGGTGCAAATTACTGACCTCTGTCATCATTTTAGGTGGGGGAACTTGCACAATCGGTGGCTGACTAAATACTTTTTTGCCCCACTATATATCTCCCATGGGTGGCTACACTCCCGAAGTGGCAACCCCCAACTTTGACATACACCAACTGCTCACAGATTCAGGGGAGGGGCAGAACAAATCTCACAGACACAGCATCAACGCACCTGAACCAGAGGGACCACAGTGTAGGACGGGTAGCTGCGGTCACATCAGCGGGCCTCGTGCCACTAACTCACCACCAACTGACATCAGACATCCACTGATTCCCCAGCAACACCACATGGCTGCGGGAGCACTGCCTACCCCAGCCCACGAGAGTGTGATTGCCCTTCGCGACCTGCCCCTGTTACAGAGGAAGGAATTCAAAATACATGGTGGGCAAATCAGAATCAGAATCAGAATACTTTATTAATCCCGAGGGAAATTAGGGTTACAGCAGGCAGCACGCTAATGGCGCATGCGCACTTACAAAGGAACCTTCTGACCAACTTTACACAAACATCACATTGGGGAGACATGTCAGAGAGGTCGGCTGATAGGAAAAAACAACGAATATACACTACATGAGGTAAGAGGAGGAGAAAAAAACTCCACTCAGACTGAGCTCCTAGTGGGAGAACAGTTTGATAACAGAAAAAACACCTCAGCACAAAAAGCACATGACTATCAATACACCATAGAAACACAAGACAAGCAACAGGGGCGGGTAAAGGGTAAGAGAGAGCCGGTGTAGACAGCGCATCCGGTCCTGCAGCATCTGCGCTGGTCCAGTCGACTGCCATCTTCCCCGGGAGGAGACAAGCATCGAAGGCGTTGGAAAGGGAGGGGGGATCAGTGAGTGCATATCAGTGTAAGTGTGTGTGTGTGTGTGTGTGTCCATAGTTTAGCTGAGACAGTGTCCTTCGGCCTATCAGGCTAAGTAAACAGTCCTCCAGCCAATCCAGGTGTCCTTGCATGGGACGGGAAGAATAGCCGTAACACAGTCGTTATCAGGGAGTGATTGTTCGGCTCCAGCCTTGGGCCTGCAGCTGGCGCCATTATGGGGTCCGCAATCTCGATGTTGATTTTGTAAATTTCCATGCGAGCAGCCCAGGAGAGTTTTCAGGCTGCCCTAACACTCCGACACTGGCCTCTCGATCTCCCGTTGGAGAGCCGCGAGCCTCCCCATGATGGTATCAAACTTCTGTTCCATGGTGTTGTCATTCTTTTGATTCTGAGACCTCACAGCTGCAGTGATCCGTTCCGCGATGTCTTCCAACTGTCGCTCAAGGGTCCCATTTTGAGCAGGCCTCTCTCTGATGTATCCCCCCATACGCTCAATGTTGTTGCTTTGAGCCTTCACAGCCGATGCAAACGTCTCCAAGGTGTTGACCATCTTACGTTCGTTGTGAGAGGTCGCATAACTGATACTGCATCGGACATTAGTTTTAACAGTATCTGCAAACAGATTGATGATGGTCGCAGGGAACAACACACAGATGACGACATAATTAGAGGAGTCCTACGCGTAATCAAGGGCTGAAACTTTAAAGACATGCTTGTGAACAAGGAAGACCTGACAGTTACAGAACTGAAAAGTTTCCTACAGTCCCATTTGAGAGAGAAAACCAGCACAGAGCTCTTTCAGGAACTGATGTGTGCTAAACAACACGAGAACGAATCTCCACAGCAATTCCTGTATCGCATGATCGGACTGAAACAGAGAATAACGTTAACATCCAAGCAGGCAAGTTCAGTCATAAAGTATGATGCCTCCACACTCCAGGGCGTGTTCCTGAACGCAGTTTATCAAGGCATGGGAGAAAGGCACGAGGACCTCAGGCGGGACCTGAAGCCGCTCCTGGCTGACCCCACTGTTTCTGATGAAGCTCTCTTAAGACAGGTTATCCAGACCACGATGGAGGACAACGAGAGAAAACGCAGACTGGGGCGTAGCACCAGCCGGAAGTTCACACAAGCCCACAGCACAGTTGCAGAGCCAGAGGGAATGACCGGCGTTGTGGGCGAGACTAGAGTCAAAGGTAAAGACAATGTAATTCAGAGACTGAGTGCTCAGGTCGAGGCTCTAATGGAGGCCATGGAGACACTGAGAAAGCTCACTACTCCAGCCCTGGTGCCTGGGGCTGCCCATCAAATTGTCCAACAGAGTGCCTCTGACAAGACCAAATCGGACAGAAAGACACAAAGATCATATGGGTGTCCACAGTGTGTAGCCCAAGGCAGGCCAAGCTGTAACCACTGCTTTTCGTGTGGAGAAGTAGGCCATCGTGCTATTGGCTGCTTGAAAAGGAATATGCAGTCGGGAAACGAGTGCCAGTCTGGGCTGAGGGGCAACCGCTGACCAATCCAAGGGACAAATCCCAGCCCCATGATGCCACAGTACTAGAGTTAGGAAAGAGGCACCAGTCTATGAGCTTACAGATGGGTAACCACCTACCCCCACCTGAGAAAGTTGCCCCACTGATTGGCCGAAAATCCCTATTGAAATGCAGCATTAACGGCTAAGCAGTAACTGCCATGTTAGACACCGGGGCAAATGTGAACATCATAGACCACGCCTGGAAGAACAAGTACCTACCTGAAAAAGAGATCCGCCCACTGAGTGAACTAATGGATGAGGAACTCAGTGTAACTGCTGTCACGGGGGAGGCAGTGCCATATGATGGGTGGATGGAAGTGGTGGTAAACCTGCAAGGCAACAATGATCCAGATCTATCCATTAGAGTACCTTTTCTAGTTAGTCGGCTAGATTTAGAAAGACCATTGGTTGGTTTTAATGTCATCCAAGAACTCATCAAGAGTAACGAGAGCAGACCCAAAATCATGTCCATCCTCGTCAACCTGCTGACTGGTGCCCTAGAGATCAACAGTGCAAAGGCAGAGGCTATTGTAAGCTTCATACAGACCAAACCAAAAGTAGAACAGAATGCGACTGTAAAGGTGGGCAGGAAAGGTGCCACTATTAATCCTGGTCAAGTAGTGTATATTAGGTGTGGAGTATCTTTAGACATTAGTGACTCTAGCCCACTCGTGCTGTTTGAACCTAACCTAGATGACACACCACTGTTGCCACTGAGTATAGGTGAAGGGCTATTGGCAATCCAGCAGGATGAGAGACCCTTCGTGAAGGTACCAGTTTCCAACCACTCTACCGAGACGGTGGTCCTGCCCAGCTCCACGGTCCTAGGCACCATTGAAGCCATTGATGGAGTAATAGGAACAGGCAGCCCAAGCGGCAAGCACAGTTAAGCCCGGGGCAACACTGACCCGCCACCAAGCTCCATGAGTGACCTGCCCCCTACTACACTGTGGCACCTGCCAGTGGATGTTAGTCACCTAAGTGATGAGCAACAGAGAAAGGTGAAACAAATGCTATACGAGGAGTCAGGAGCTTTTGCTTGTGATGACGAAGACATAGGGTGTATTCCAAGCCTGCAAATGTCCATAAATTTAAAGGACAACATCCCAGTACAGCAAACCTATGCTGCAGTGCCCAAACCCCTCTACAAAGAGGTTAAAGAATACATCCAAGATCTGCTTGCCAAAGGGTGGATAGTTAAGTCAAAGTCACCGCACGCAGCACCTGTCGTGTGTGTCAGAAAAAAAGATGGAACATTGAGATTATGTATCGCTTACAGGCTTTTAAATCAAAAGACTGTACCAGACCGCCACCCACTGCCTCGCATCCAGGACCTCATAGACACACTAGGAGGCCACAGCTGGTTCACTATCCTGGATCAAGGCAAAGCCTATCACCAGGGCTACATGGCAGAGGGATCCAGACACATGACAGCATTCATCACTCCTTGGGGTCCCTATGAATGGGTGAGGATCCCATTTGGGCTCTCCAATGCCCCAGCCGCTTTTCAACGCAGCATGGCAGGAGATGTTAGATTCCCTGCGTGATAGCTGCTGCATCCCTTATCTCGACGACATCCTCTGCTACGCAAAATCTTTTGACGAGCATGTCGAGGGAGTATGTCAGGTCCTGAGGTCTCTAAAAGCCCATGGTGTCAAGCTTCGGCCCACAAAATGTGAGCTGTTCCGGCAGGAGGTCAGGTATGTGGGGAGGCTGGTCTCAGCTGATGGTGTCAGGATTGACCCAAAAGACACTGATGCGTCTCTTGATGCTGCAAGAGAAAACACCCAATACAGTGGGTGAGGTGAGGAAGCTGCTTGGGTTCCTGAGCTATTACAGAATGTACATCCAAAACTTCTCTAGCATCGCTAAGCCAATCTACAAGCTGCTGAATGTGAAGACCGCCCCAGCAGTAGCAAGTGGAAAGCTCACGAAGGGAAAGGGGGCCCAGCTGCCATCAAAGACACCCATCGTGTGGACAGATGAGCACCAGAGGATACTAGAGCAGCTGATAGACACTCTGTCGCCCCCACCCGTGTTGGCGTATCCAGACTTTGAACTCCCGTTTGTACTCCACACAGATGTCTCTAAGGAGGGACTAGGTGCTGTGTTGTATCAGTGCCAGGGTGGAAGAATGAGGGTCATCGCTTATGGCTCGAGAACTCTGTCCCCTGCTGAGAAAAATTATAACTTGCACTCAGGGAAACTGGAGTTCCTCGCCCTTAAGTGGGCGGTATGTGAGAAATTCAGGGATTACCTGTTTTATGCACCCCATTTCACAGTCTATACGGACAATAATCCCCTCACCTATGTGCTGAGCACTGCAAAGCTTAATGCGGTGGGCCACCACTGGGTGGGTGAGCTGGCAGATTTCCGGTTCGATGTCAAGTACACGCCGGGGAAGGTGAACATAGATGCGGACACATTCTCCCGGTTTCCACTTGACATCGACACCTATCTCACAAAGTGTACGGAAGAGCTCACGGGAGACGCTGTCCATGCTGCCTGGGAGGGTTGTGAGTCAGCAAAGACAGAGGACGTTGCATATGTTGCTGCCTTGAGCTTAACATGCCCGGAGCCACCTGTGAACGGATCACCATTTACAGTCTGTCACAGTGATCTGGTGACATCACAAAGGGGGGATCCTGTTATCAGCGAACTGATCAAACTGAAAGAAACAAAAACAGTAATAACGAATGACGACAGAAGGAGAGCCAGTGGCCCTGTGAGGAAGTTGATGCACGAGTGGGGAAAGCTCAATATCGAAAACCAGCTACTGTATCGCACGGCAGGACAGCGGAGACAGCTTGTGCTTCCAACACAATATCACCCCCTAGTGCTGAAACATCTTCATGATGACCTGGGTCATTTTGGGGCAGAGAGGGTCATTCACATGTTGTTGGTCTCAAAGGTTCGGTTTTATCTTGGTTTAAATCCTATCTCTCAGAGAGGTCGTTCTCTGTTGCTATGGGGCAACACTCCTCGGCTTCTGCTCCTATTTATTGTGGTGTGCCTCAAGGGTCCGCGCTCGGTCCTGCTCTTTTCTCTTTGTACATGTTGCCCTTGGGATTAATTTTTAGTAAATACAACATCTCCTTTCACTGTTATGCCGATGATATCCAGATTTATTTACCTTTGAAATCCGATGTGTCTGCTTCTTTGCAACCTCTGTTCAACTGTTTGCATGAAGTTAAAATTTGGTTATCACATAATTTTCTTACATTGAACGAGAATAAGACCGAAATCATAGTCTTTGGTAGTCACACTCCGCTAGACCAGTTAGTTGATGCCCTAGGCCCTCTCGCTAGCCATCTTTCGTCCACTGTAAGAAACCTCGGAGTGTTCCTGGAGGGCTCTTTTAAACTCGAGAAACAGGTGTCCACTGTGGTAAAAAACAGCTTTTACCAGTTGCGTCAGATTTCCAAAGCAAAGCCTTTCCTTCCTTTAAAGGACCTTGAAAAGCTTATCCACGCATTTATTACATCCAGATTGGACTACTGTAACTCCCTCTACTCGGGCCTCCAACACTCCTCTCTTTGCCGGCTCCAGTTAATTCAAAATGCAGCTGCGCGTCTTTTAACAGGTACGAGAATTCATGAACACATAACTCCAATTTTAGCCAAATTACATTGGCTCCCTGTTAAATATCGTATAGATTTTAAAATTCTTTTGTTCACTTTTAATATTTTGAATAATTTAGCGCCCAGTTATATTTCTGATTTACTCCATTCATACAATCCCAACAGAGCACTTAGATCGTCCAACCATAGGCTCCTAGCACAACCTAGGACTCGAATGAAGTCGAGAGGCGACCGGGCCTTTGCATCCGTGGCACCCAGACTCTGGAATAACCTCCCCGTTCATATTCGCACTGCTGAGTCTATCCAGTCTTTTAAATTACGTCTTAAAACTTATTTTTTTACTTTGGCTTTTGATTCTGTCTAGTTGGCTGTTTTAGCTTGTTGCGTTGTTACCTATTGTTTGTTGTCCTCTTTTATTGTTTGTTTTAATTGTCTCATGTTTTTATTGACTGTGAAGCACTATGGAAATGCCCCTGCATTAAGCAAAAGAAGCCGGTCAAACAGATCAGAGCCCCGATGGGATCAATCTCCACTTCTGCGCCGCTTGAACTGGTGTCTGTGGACTATATGCACCTGGAAGCCAGTAGGGGGGGCTACGAGTACATCTTAGTAGTCATCGACCACTTCACCAGGTTTGCTCAGGCCTACCCCATGAAAAACAAGTCGGGAAGGACGGCGGCGGAGAAGATATTCAATGACTTCATCCCCAGGTTTGGATTTCCAAGGCGGCTACACCATGACCAGGGCAGAGAATTTGAAAATGACCTGTTCATGGCCCTACGACACCTGGCTGGGGTTGCTCACTCGAGGACGACACCATATCATCCACAGGGCAACCCAGCCGAGCGATTTAACAGGACGTTGCTCCAAATGCTAAGGACGCTGGAGGAGAGGGCGAAGAGCAACTGGAAGGAGCACCTACCCCAGATAGTGTATGCCTACAACTGTACCAGGCATGAGGCCACAGGCTTTTCACCCCACTACCTCATGTTTGGTCGGCACCCCCACCTCCCAGTAGACCAAATTTTTGGCCTGTTAACCAGAGATCAATCTGAAACACCTCAGAGTTATGCCAAAAAGTGGGCGTCACGGATGAAGGAGGCTTACCGTATTGCAGCTGAGAACAGCCAGTACTCCAGTGCAAGGGGTAAGAAGTATTATGATCGTCACATACAGAACACAGTCACTCTCCAGTCTGGTGACAGGGTCCTAGTCCGTAATATGAGTGAGAAGGGAGGACCTGGAAAATTGAGACCCTACTGGGAGCAAACTGTGTATGTCGTCAAGGAACAAGTGGGTGACAGTCCCATTTACAAAGTATGCTCTGAGGCAGGTGGTGCTAAAACCCGCATACTTCACAGAAACCTTCTACACCTGGTAAATAATCTACCTGTGGACTTACCTGACCTGCAGAGGGGGCCATTGCCATCCAGAGGGGCTCGAAGGAAAAGGAGTGACCCTGCTGTGGGACATGACGGGATGGAGACGCCCGAAAGCAGCAACTCGGAAAACTCAGACAGTGAAGCACCCAGAGTGCAGTACTGGCTCAGAGTATCACCACAGGCTCAACGCCAAACAAAGAATCTGAGACCAATGCGTCAGTCCCAGAGAAATATTGAAGGAGCCCAGAATGTCCCTGGAA
The DNA here is from genome assembly GCF_057382185.1 of Mchenga conophoros. Lineage (NCBI taxonomy): Eukaryota > Metazoa > Chordata > Actinopteri > Cichliformes > Cichlidae > Mchenga > Mchenga conophoros. The sequence continues at coordinate 38,761,050 of NC_140541.1, forward strand.
AACAAATATACATGCCACAGTCAGGAGGTGATATGGCAGAGCAACCCAGAGGCACTTCTCCTGAAAGAGAAGTTGAACAAGAACAAGGTGAAAACCAAACTGCAGACTGCTCTGTTGCTGATCCAGAACACCTTGATGCGGAGGAGTGTCCAGAGACAATGGCTGAGGGTGATGAGGCTCGACCGCTGACTTCTCAGGAAGCCACAGTGAGGAGATCCGCCAGGGGCAGGAAACCCCCTCGGGTTCTCACATACGAGTCCCTGGGCCAGCCATCTTACCGAGCACACGGGTCACTTAACCCCGCTGGACTTTGTACAGTACAGGCCCTGCCAGTGTGGGGAATTCCACCCCTCGCTGTGCCACACTACATCCCATACACACTACATCCCATCTTACTTTTATTTTTTCATGTCTATTTAAGCGCAATTTATGACAGTATGTTTGCACTGAAGCACCGCAGCAATTTCCTAATGTTGTAAACCTGCTCAACATTTGGCAATAAAACCCTTTCTGATTCTGATACCAACCATTCCCCTGCACGGTCGTGCCATACACAAACCCATATTGATACACACACTGACAAAATACCTTCGCTCTGAAATACGAAGATCAAGAACTGTTTCTAGGTGAGCGAGTTAAAGTGTTAAGAAGTGTGAACTTTCTGTGTATTTTTCTTGAAATGTCTGGAGCCATCTTTTTTTGTTTGGGAGCATGTGATCCACACAGAAATGTGGTCACAATTGTGAGTTAAGTGTTGTGATATATGGAGATTATTATGCATGTTTTATTTTGCTGGTTTATTGGTGTAATTTAAATCCACAATGTCATGTAAGTTCCCTGTTGCCAGGAGAGTGTATAACACTTTGGACAGTAGGGGGCAGCAGCGTGCTTTGGGAACTGAGTTGGGTCCATAGCTGCCGTAAGTTTTCCATTCTGGCAAGACTGACCAGGCGAACGGCAGCGTGTCTCCTGTGTTCACTTTCTCTCCTGTTTTACAGGATCGTAATCTGGCTACGCGCCCATCATAGTGGGGCCTGTAACATGTGCGCGTGTGTGTGTGTGTTAAACCCATGCAGTGAGGATTCAGAGCAGAGAGTCAGAGTTCAGGTCCACGCCCAGCACACGCTGGCCTCTATGCTTAATTACACGGCGGGACTTTGCACGCTGCTCAGCGCCTCTGTGTGAGGAAATGTTCCCGCAAACAGAAACTTTTAAAACGTGCACAGAGCACGGCTCACTTTTACAAACACCAACCTTAGAGTCCAAAATGATGTGCGTCAGAAATGCTTTGATTCGCTTCCAGGTTCTAATTCTCATTCACAGCAGGACAGCTACAAAGTGCACACACATGGCCAGAGTCCAAGCTAGCACGTTCGACTTAATCAAGGCCGGGTGGAGGGATTAGCCCTTTTTCTTAAACTGGGTTTGATCTCATGCACAAACATTTGATGTGAACAGAGGGTTCAGTTTCCTGGAGTTTCTCTGTTCTGAAACAGTTCAGTTTTGGCTCTGCAGGTGTCGCTGTGCTGCAGCCACACGACAGAGGATGTCAGGCAAATCAGTGCATGTTTGCTAATGTCCTGGTAGTTCCTCACACTCTGGTGGTCAAAGGCAGAACTGAAAGCTGCTCCTGAGTTAAACCATAAGCTATAAAGATACATTTATCATTTCTTATACTGTAACAGTCCATATAAACCTTTGATGGGCTGTTGCTGTTTGAAGCACCCCCTAAATGACCAAAACAAACGTTCTTCTTTATTTTCTGGCTGTTTGCAGCCCTCTAGTGGTTGTACGTGGAACTTCAGTTGAAAGTGTAGACATTTAAACCGCTAATCCTTTTCCAGAAAAACGAACGTGCAGATAAACACTGACGTTCAGGCTTGATGTAAGCGCACATTATTCATGACCTCTCCGCCTATTGGTTAGTTAAATGCCTCAGCAGTGACCAATGACTCGTGGTTAGCCGTCCTGACAGCAGACTCTGATAAGCACCCAGAGTCTTGCAGGCTTTGGGATCTGGTCTCATATGAGCAGCTTTTATGACATAATTATAGATCATGTGGTGTGAAGTCAGGGAGGGGTCAGGGCTGCACGCCCCATCAGCAAACAAACCCAGCAGCAGTGACACACGGTCCGCTTGATTTTTCTCCATGTAACATGAAAGATGCTCAGCCTGTGAGTGTCTGACTTCATCAGAGGGTCTCTGCACTTGATTTTCATGCTTACATCATTTACACTTAGCATTTATCAGACAGTCAGCGACTGCACGGAAACCTCCGATTGTTAAGGAAAAATGTGAATTCTCCACCTGGTTGCTGGAAGCGGTCACAGGGAGGTTTAGTGCTTCTCCATCCAGCTGGTGAATCCTTGTTTTTCCGGGCCGACCTGTCCGGTCTCTAGGCCTGTCCAACAGCTGACGTCACCTGGTTAGTGGTGAAAACCTAAATTTAAGAAGCACTGCTCATGAGAAGAAAATGTTTAAGATCACTTTGATTTGGAGGGGGCGGGGTTTATAACTTTTGCCCCAACCTGCCACCAGAGGGCGATTGCCATGCTGTCCATCTTTATATACAGTCTGTGTTTTCAAGTTTACCCAGTCAGGAACAAGGAGAACCGCTGGGTGAGTTTGCCCTCCTCGGTGACTGTCAGGCTCCTCCTGCTCTTCCTGAGCACAAACACTTGTAGTTATGCAACAGGCAGAAGTCTGTCTGTGAACGCCATCTGCTGTGGCAAACGCAAACAGAGCAGCTCACATTTCCAGCGTGCAGCGCTCTGACACACTGGGATTTTTCCACAGCTCTTCCCATCTGCTAAACTGGGCTGTAACACACCTCCATAATGGTTTTCAGGCAGTTCACAGAGGACTGGCACTGAAAGTCAAAGAGTCTGGAACTTTCCACCACAAAATGGGTGAAAATGAGCTCAGCGGGGTTTTGGGGTTTGACGTCACTCCCTCGTCCTGTCTCCGTTTCCTCTCCTGGTCTCTGTTCCAGCACCTTAACTCTGCATCAGGGAACGTGTTTTGCTTTCGGATGATTTGCACGCTTGTTGCAGGCTTCGTGATGACTTGTGTTTAAGGAGCAGGTTGTGTATTTGGAAACGGCTCGGCACCTTTGATTTGTATATAATTTGGAGTGAATGTCATAAACACGTCATCATGTGGAAGCTTTGTGTAGTCTGACAATAAAGTTTGAAAAAGTGTTGTGATGTTGACTTTGTTACAGTTTCATGCCTGCACTTCACACCAACAGTAATAAACAACAGTCACAGTCAGACCAACAGGCTTTGATTCTAAATACCAGAGGTGGGACCAAGTCATTGTTTTGCAAGTCTCAAGTAAGTCTCAAGTCTTTATCCTCAAGTCACAAGTCAAGTCTCAAGTAATGTCAGGCAAGTCAGAGTCGAGTCTCAAGTCACTGGTGTAAAAGTCCGAGTCAAGTCACAAGTCTGAAACTTTGAATTTCAAGTCCTTTCGAGTCTTTAAAAACAAAATAATGAAAAAAGCATGTTGCAGTTATGCTAAATGTAAATATTAGACCATGTAATTTTAAAATGTGTTTTTCTCAACACATGACAAAATAGTGAACTTAGAAAATATACACAAATTGTGAAATTGCACCTCTTTAAAATGCAGCTCAATTAAACCTAGCTCCAAGAATAATTTTCACCGACAGTTCTGAGATAAGATGCATGTTATTCTTGGATGCGCTTGTAGGACCGGCTTTAAAATCGCATGACAAAAGTATCATACACATTAAAAAAACTGTATCACCAACGTAGCCTGGACAAGATTTGCTTGTTAGATGAAGTCATGATCTCATCGTAGCAAGAGAGAAGCACCACCTACGTTCTTTATGCAACTTCAACTGTCGGAGAAAGTTGGAAGTTGTTCCATCTCTGTCTGTGATTCTCTTCTTGCATGTTTTGCATATTGCATTTCAGTTTTTTGTTGACTACTTCATAGTTTATGTACCTGAAAAAAATAACTCCTTGCAGCATTTTTGAGCGGTTTTTTTTTTTTTTTTTTAAATCTGGTTAATTTGATCGGCTGTGCTACAGCTCACGCACACATACATACGGAGTGTGGTTTGAATAAATGAATCAATGAATTGAATTAATGGTGCACACTTTCTATATAATATGCATGTTAAATTTTATATTTGGGGTGAAATATCAAGTCTTTTCAAGTAAACCGGTTCAAGTCCGATTCAAGTCCCAGGTCATTGGTGTAAAAGTCCAAGTCAAGTCTAAAGTCATAAAATTAATGACTCAAGTCTGACTCGAGTCCAAGTCATGTGACTCGAGTCCACACCTCTGCTAAAAACGTTATTAAAGCGAGTCGCTGAGACATTTCCTCACAGCTCTGCAGCTTTTCAAAGTTCACAGAAATAAAAGCGTTTAAAAAAACTCCTAACTAATAAACTCCCACAGCGCCCTCCAGCGGCGGCCCCCCGAACAACAGCCTGGAAACCACCGAGTGACGTTTGGGAAGCGCAATAGCAGCGAGACAGGAAGCGGAAGAACTTCAACGTAAGAGCACTGGGTCCTCCTGCGCTTTCTGCTGCCTGTCCTCAACTAACGAACCAGCAGAGGGAGCCCAGGGCTTTGTTTTCACACAGCGGGTGAAAGGAAGCAACAGCTGACACGATCCGCTCAGTAAATGTCCTTTTACCTGTAAGCCTGGTTTAGTAACCTGTCCTAATAAATTTGTGTTGTATTTCTTATAAGGGGCAAAGTGGTGTCAGCCCTGCGCTGAGAGGGCTGTGCTCATCCATCCGCCCTGTTCTAACAAAGACACGTTTCAGGAACACCTGTAGTTCCCTTTTATTCATATAGCATCAGTGAACAAACACACGTGTTACTGTAAGGTGAAGACCCCACAGAGTTAATGCAGGACAAACGTTCACTCGGATTCATTGATGAAGTGAATGCAGGACTACATGTCCTTCTCATGAGTGGACACACATGGATGTGAACCACGCGTGTTTGGCTGAGCCAAACAACCGCAGCAGTGATTCGAACCTAAAGTACTCTGGATACTGTTACTGTACAAATACTATTACATGTTTGTTGGTCAGGTGTCCTGTAGGAAGAAAACACGTGAATGTGCATGAACGCGTTTACATGAGGACAAAGTGACTTCAAGGGAAATACAAATCTTCACATTTTGATGTCTGTCAGTTATTTTGTTCATGAAGTTTTAATTTACGAATTTTTGAGCAGATGGTGTAAAAGGTTGTAACTGTATCGAAGTGTAAAGATATAAAGAAATTAATTTAATGAGTTACAGTGAAAACCAGTGTCTGTAAATGATAAACACGACTTTCAGTTTTTCTATTCATACAAATTTTATTGTGAAGAAACGGAATTTTCCGTTTTAGAGTTGAAGGAATGTCCGTAAATAGTAGAGAAATTCTACGGAATCTTCTGTTTTACCGGAAAAGTTCGTGAACTTCAGTAAAAGATCTACGATTTTTTTTTTACCCGAGCGAGGCCGCATCTGTCCACGCCAGTATAAACCACAGCACAGGATCCACCCACTGCAAATTAACGACACTGCACACTGACAACCCCAACTGCGACTACACCTCCCAGCCACCTCCTCCCAGCTTCCCCGACATTAAAATACCGAACTTATAGACCCCCCACACACCCCCACACCCCCAACCTTTCCCCTGAAGGTTGGGGGTGTGGGGGCATCCTTTATAGGATGCTTGTTCAAGGCTGCAGTTGGTCCAGAATGCTGCAGCTCGTCTTCTGACACGTACTAAAAGATGTGAACACATTTCCCCGGTACTTGCCTCCCTTCATTGGCTCCCTGTCCGCTTCAGAATTAATTTAAAAATTTTATTGTTGACTTACAAAGCCCTGAATGGACAGGCTCCCGGGTATTTGTCTGACCTCTTGCAGACTTATACCCCCCTTAGAGCTCTTAGATCAAGTGATCTTTTGCTTTTAGCTGTACCAAGGTCGAGGCTGGTTCACAGAGGTGATCGAGCATTTGCAGTCGTAGCGCCTAAGCTGTGGAGTAATTTACCCCTACACATCAGACAGGCTCATACTGTCAATCTTTTTAAATCTTATCTTAAAACACATTTTTATTTACTGGCTTTTAATACAGCATGAGAGTTGTTTGTTAATTCATATTTGGTGTTTGCTTTTAATACTCTAAGTTGTTTTATTATGTATGTTGTATTCTTGTACAGCACTTTGGTAAACGCTCCTGTTGTAATTAAATGTGCTATATAAATAATTAAACTATTAAACTATTAAACTATATGCATGCGCGACGGGATCCCAGAGACAGCAGCTGATCCGGCGGGGTCTGGAGTCCCTACCTAAACACGGCACCCATCCTCCCCTCCTCACCCCCGAACATAACAGCCTTTCCATCCAGCTGGATCGCCGGTGTGGTGCCAGGGTTGGTATCCCCAGACGATTTGTTTCCCCTGCGTCGGGAGCGCGCACAGGGCTGTCCGAATCACGGATGAACACTATCTGTCGTTTTTAGATTTAGTTCACAAACACTTCTTATAAAGACGTATTACTGCTGAAATATTAGCGGCGTTGGCTCTTTAAACAGTAAAGTTACAGGATACAAATAAATATGAGCCACGGTGTGGAAATGATGCGCCGCGTGAGAACTTTTAATGCATCATTTTCTCCTGTAACCCACAAACACTCATCAGTGCGCGCTCCCGACGCAAGGGAAAAATTCTACCCTGGCACTCTGACACGCCCACGCGTGATGTTAACCACTCAGTTCCTACTGTGAGAGGTCCACAGTTCATCCCGATCACATTACAATAATTTAATAACATATTATTAAGATACAGAAAACTAGATCCAGCTTAAGGAAAAAAAGTCCACGGAGACCAGTGTAGAACTGTGTTGGTGCGGGAGGCTTTTACTTTGAAGGGCGTGGCAGGAAGCGGTGGTAGGTTTGATGTGGAGAGCTGAGAGGAGCCCGTCTGCGTCACAGTGTAAGGAGAGTTTCTGGGAGCTGCTCGTCTTTCTCCGAGGCTGTGGAAGCTCCGCTCCGGGCAGACAGGAGGTGAGTGACCGGGCAGAGGGCCACCGAGGCCGGCCGAGCATGTCCACGACACCGCTGTCTGTGTGTGGCTGTGTCGGTTCCGCAGGGAGCAGTGACCGGCGGGCACTCCGGGGCCGGTTTATGGTGTTTAACTACCGACTAGTACACGCGAGCAGGGGCCAGACTGTGGAGCGGACACCGACCAGCCGCGTGAAGTGATAACAACAACAATGATCATCATGATAACAATGATAATAGGGATAAGTGACTGATCAGAAAGTCAATCAGGGTGTCCGTGGTCACTGAGACTGTGTGTTGTGTTCCTCTGAACAAAGCGCTCATTAAACTAATCTGGTTTTGCCTTTTATTGTTTTAAACGTGGGAGAGTGGACAGGTTTCACCGTGGGCTCAGATTATTATATCACGATCTGTCACTCTGACAAACACCACGCTGACTAAAACTACTGTAATGCGCCAAATCACAACAACAGCGCCTTGAGGCGACTTTTGTTGTGATTTGGCGCTATATAAATACAATTGAATTGACTGTCCAGTTATTATTATTGTTGTTGTTGTTTAGCAGCACGGTGGCGCGGTGATTAGCGCTGTTGTCGGGTCTTTCTGCGTGGACTTTGCGTGTTCTCCCCGTGTCTGTGTCCAGTCTGGTCTGTCTCAGACTGGCGACCAGTCCAGCGTGCAGGGTAACTGGGAGGCTCCAGCCCCCTGTGACCCTGACAAGGATCACCAGCAAGGCTGGACTGGGACAAAAAAATCGGCCCGGGCATTTTGACTAGAGACCGGCCCACCAGGATAAAGATTGAAAATGTGACGTCACTCAGGGGTAAAACCGCAAAGGATTCTGGGAACTTGTGGCAAGAGGTACTAGCGCACGCAGGCTTTCAATTGAACTCAGTCACACAGCGATAAAAAGAAACCCAAAAAATGGCAAGAAGCTGTTGTATTATTAACTGCAATAGCCGGTCGCATGACAGCCACAGGAAGCCGACGGGTAAAGAGATCGTTTTTATCGGATTAAGTCGTTGAAGAGAAAATTTTTAAGCCATGTTTCCGAAGTAAGAGCCGACTGATGGTCTGGATATACCAAATATAACGTCCCAGAACCCTCCAGCTCACAGGTTAGTCTGCTCCAAGCATTCCCACAAAGGTCAGAGTTTTGTAGTAGTTAATACGTCATTTTTCTTAACATAATTGGTGATATAGGTTACAAGCAAGTCTGGCGCTGAACAGAAATTGTCGCGCTATGCTCCTTTGTTTATTGTGCATAAATAGTGAATTGTCCTGACACAATATTGCGTTTCGCTTCTGTTATTATGGTACATTGACAAAAACATGTACTTTTATTCACAGGATAAAACAGTTGTTTTGTATCACTAATTGTCCAGTACGATTACAGCATACAATATTGTTGTCACTGCTACATTTCTGTGATGCTACCAGAAATTATTTCCACTACTAATTAATTACCGTTGAGCTCAAAGGTCATATTAATAAACGGTTAACGAATGTGTATTTATGACGACGATTTGTGAGACTGGTAAACTTACCTTTGTTCGTACGATGGTCTTTCGTTCTACACGGTGCATTTCAAGGTCCTGCACCCATCCGTCAGTAAACTGTACCTGGGCTTGTTGCAGTGACCTGAAGTTACTAAACTTCATGAGTGTGTGCACTCACTCCAAGAACCGTATGATTATAAATATGAGCGTGGTGAAAGTTGGGCAGCACGCTGACGTCTTTTGTCCCTCTGTGTGCTCGTAAGGGTCTGACCCTTTCACTCCTTTGATTTTTTTCTTGTATCTTTTCTTTGTCTTTTCGTCGAGTCTGTCTTTGTACGGACCGGCATTGTTCTCCTTCTGTTTTGTACATTCCTTTTTTTGTGCGTCAAAGAAAAAACAAGAAGGCATTGGAACCGGAGAATGAACGTTTTGCGGTGCTGCAAATGCTTGCATTTGATGCGGTACTTGGATTGTTTTGCCACGAGTTCCCAGCATGCAATGCGCGAAAATCACGTGATTGCTAAACAAGGGGGAGGGTGCATCCGGCCTCCTCGGCTGTAATTGGTCCAGCCCAGAGTCGATCATGACCAATTGGCCAATCCAACACCTTTCATACCTTTTATACCCTTCCTAAAAAAAAATAATAATAAAATCCATCGGCCCATAAAAACAAAAAATCACCAGCGGCCCACCGGGCACCAGAAGTGATGGTTTATCGCTATTGTCACTGTTATTGTTGTTGACTGTGTTGTGTGTTTTTCACGTGTGGTTTTTCAAACACCATACAGTAAACCTTTGATGTCCTGGTGTTTCACGCTCATGAACCGTCCTCATCGTGATGTTTTCACTGAAAACAGGAACTGGGAGACTTTCACAGCGGTGCTGAGGCTCCCAGCCTCTGGACCAGACTCGGGGTCCTGAGCGTGTTTCCAGTCAGTCTGCACGGCTCCTGTTTTTGTAAAAGAACGTCAGTTTTTTCTGCAGCTGCCGTCTCGTGAACACTGAGTAAAAAGTTCACCTTCAAGCTTTAACTCTGGTTTCTAATAATGTGGTAGAAGTGATGCACGTGGGAGGATGTGAGAGTGCTGAGGCAGCAGGGCTGGGCTCAGCGGCAGAGGAGGAAGAGGAGGAAGAGGAGAGAAGGTGCCAGACTTGCTGTGATGTCATCATTCATGCTTGATGCAACATGTTGACGATGTTGCCCACAAGTCTGAGAGTCTGTCTCTCTCTGAGCGTCCTCTCCCCTCTCTCGCCGTTTGCAGTGCGTCACTAAATGTTGTCTTTTTAGTGTTTCATCCTGTTTCCCTGCTCTCTTCCTGTGAAAAGGGGTTTTTGTCACCGCTGTCTGATGGTGGGGGTTTTCTGTCTTCAGGATGAAGCGGCTGCAGTTGGGCAACTAACTGAGTTTATGTTTAATTGACTGAAAATCTTTTCTCGAACTGAAACAATCCGAAACATTACAATCGTCTCGTCGATGAGATGTAAATGTAGATGATGTTTCGCTGCAGCTGGACCGCGTGGTGCTTCCTGGCTCTCAGCGCGTTTGCAGACGTGACGATGAATCCTGCCCACCTGTGACGATGGCCTGTCTGCCTCTGCTGCTCTGCCTCAGCTTGCTGCTGCACTCAGGTGAGTCATGTAAAAGCAGTCAGGTGTTCAAATTAGGGCTGCCACGATTAGTCGACTAGTCACGATTACGTCGACTATCAAAATCGTCGACGACTGATTTAATAGTCGACGCGTCGTTTGAAACTTTGTAAGATCCTGAAAGACGCAGGAATAAGTAGCAGGATTTAAGAGTGTAATAACGGACTGAAACAGAAGATGGCAGCACCGCATGTACAAGGATGCCAGCTGCCGTTAAACCCCGAAAAAGAAGCAGCAGCTGTGTCCCAGAATTCATAGCGCAGCCCAGCTCAGTTTCCAACAATGGCGGCAGCTAGTTAGTTTTAATATTACTCTTATTATTCTTTCTGGGTCACAAAATAAACGTTTAACATATTTTCAGGCGAGAATGTAGCTGTGTAAACCTCAAATATCGGCTCAGTTTATCAGGACACCACATATTTTCAAAAGCGCTCCGACGTTTTCGGAGACGTCTGTTACCCACTAGCTCGATAGCTAGCCGGGGGCTAGGTCACTAGAGCCGTGAGAACACCGGACTCCCGGCAAATCGTTTTCAAACCCACCGCCGTCTTTCGCTACTCAGGTTAAACATGATATATGAGTCACTTAGATAACTTTAAAATGTTATTATTTGGCTTTTTTTTGGTATTTTTTTTGTTCCTGAGTAAATCAGTTTGGCTGAGATTAAAGTTTTTACACAGCTGAATAAACGTCAAGCAGACAGCTGATTATCAGAAGTGTGAGATGCTCGAGAATTTACTCCGGTGTCCTGTTATAAACTACGAATCCTTGAGGCCAAGTCCATAACATGTAACTGTTTCAATTAGATTGATTGTCATTTTAACTGACTTTTTTATTTGAATTTTATTGAATTTTATTTTTTATTTTATTTGTATTCTTTCACTTATTGTTGCATGTGTGTTGTTGCTGCCTGTGTTTGAGTAATTTCTGTAACTGTGAGACATCTGCTGCTGCCTATCTTGGCCAGGTCTCCCTTGAAAAAGAGGTTTTTAATCTCAATGGGATAATAAATAAGGAGTTTATTAAACTTCACCGAAACAATCTGCAGATTTCATTAAAGTTTAACAAACTATCATCTTGTCTTTATTTTTAGTTAGCACAGACCTCAAACACTTAAAGCTGTAAGCTAATGATAGTTATATAAGAGCAGATGCTGCTGGTGCAATAAGCTGTACGTTTTACGTCCAATGGATGATGATCTGATTAGTCGACTAATCGCAAAAATAATCGGTGACTAGTCGACTATCAAAATAATCGTTTGTGGCAGCCCTAGTTCAAATACCGTCCTGCCCCACCCACACACAGGCTGATACCTGTCAGGTATTGTTTTGGAGGAAGGAAGGTTCAGGGTTTAAGTAATCATGGGCTCATCCGATTAGAGTGAGAATAAGCAGTCATCAATCATTTATAGGTTTTGTCATTTTATTGTATAACGGGTAAAGGAAAGAAAGACACACATGGACTGCTTTCTCTCAGCTGCTGCCCCATGTGGGAGTGAAGAAAGAGTGAGGGGTAAGTGAGTGCAGTCCTTATATGCCGAGTGACAGGTGAGTGCAATTAAGGCCAAGCACCACACCCAATCAAAGGTGAGGAAAAGAAACAAGGTGCATCTGGTGAAGTGAATGTGCTAAAAGGTGAGCCTTTACAACAGGTATACTTTGGATCCTCGTGACTCAGCAGATTGCCTCACATATTTTCTCTTTTCTTCCTCTCGCAGAGCTCGCTCATCCGCCTCCCGCACCTGTTAACCTTTCTGTCGACTCTCTGAACTTCCGCCACGTCCTTCGGTGGAAGCCCGGCGACAACACGCCACCTGGGACAGAGTACGGGGTCTTTGTGAGGTAATTTGTCCGCCGTCTGTCCTCACGTCCTGTCACTCTCAGCCTGGTAACATGAAGACGATGGTGCTCACATCAAACCCCAAAAAACCTCTGAGCTCTGTGGGTGATGTAGAAACGCAAAGTTCAGACGCTTGAAGGATCAAGTTCAAGCTCAGCTGTGACTCCAGGCTTTTATTAACACACACACACACACACACACACACACACACACACACACACACACACCTGAGATAAAGGACAGGATTAAACACCTGTAAATAAAAGTGTTGCATCAGCTGCGTGTTTTTGTCAGATGCTTCCTGTCGAAGTTCAGAACACGATATTTTTTCTAAAGGAGGGTAAAAGTCCCCCCGTAGCCTGCTGGGAAATTCCACTGTTGCTTCTTCTTTTTTACCAAAAGAACGATTCAAAAATAGATTTCCTGTTTTATTTTGTAACTCACACAAGTTTGTCTGCACTTTTCTTCAGATCAAAGAAAGAAATGAAACAACAGAATAATTTCATTTTTAATTATATTGTAATTATGCAGCTATACAAAGTTAGTTAGTTACAAGTTTTTTTGTTCATATTTTATAAAATCAGAGGAAACAGCTTCATCTTTGCAGTTTATCCAGAAGAACAGATTTCATGGAGACAGACGTTCTGGTCTTTAGACCCGGTGTCGTGTCCACGTGTGACGACATCAGAAACATTCGAGCCAAACTCGTCGTGACATGGGAAACATAAGCAGCTCGTTCGTACGCGTAAATAAAAAGACAAAGTGTGCTGTGATCGTGAGACGATGGAGGATCAGGTGTGTGAGTGGGGGCGTGACCTCCATGCAGGTTTATGATGTGTGGTAAACATGAAGCAGCCCTCCCTGCTGCCTGTGATGGCGTGCACGGCGTGCTCTGTGGGACGATGAGCCGCCGTCTCTGAGCAACTGCTGCACAGAGATCAGCTGGTCCAGGCTTCAGGGAGCGCTCCTCTCAGGCATGGAGGAAACCCCTGATAACAGACGCACACAGGCTCGAGAGCTTGAACACAGCTTACAGCTGTTTTCCATTTACGCGCACACACACAAAGATGTTCTAGCACACAGATCGTGGTTATTTTGGAGTGCGTGGAGATGAAACAGGAAGTGAAAGCAGAGCGGCGGGCTGAGGTTTGTGGGGACCTCTTCAGACCAGGGTCACCAACCTCTTTGCCCTGAGAGCTACTTTAAGGGTACTGAGTACTCCGAGGGGCGACGTGTCCGACACAGAGCTCGCCTTTAATATTCTAATATTATCAATAACAGATATTAGTGTGTGTGCAGGGACGACTCACACACTGACAGTGGGAGTTCTCACAGCTGATATCTCTGTGAACATGTTTGTAGGAAACCATCAGCTGATATGTAACCATGGAGACTGCCCCACGTTTGTACACGTCCTTCATATTTGAATGAATCTTCTAACATTTGTACCGATCACCAAATCTGTTGCATTTCCGTCATTTTTCACGTTTTTCTACACTGTTTGACTTTGTTTGGGCCGCGTTGCTGTGGTGATGATCTCCTGCTGGTGAACCGCGACCTTTAATCTGCTCACGTTTTCAGTCAGCTTCACTGGCTCCTTCTTCTTCTTTGGTGGAATATCTGCCTGGGCGGGGTGCTTTCTCTCTCCTGGGCGGTTTGTTCACAGCGAGCAGCTGGGATGGCTCTGACGCCATTTCAGTTTCAGCACTCATCGTGAGGGTTCGCTTTACGTTTGCAAGGTTTAACATGAATACACTGAAACTGCTCGTGGCTTCGTGTTTTTCAGCTAGTTCAGAAACTGTGTTCTTCCTCATACAGCGTCCTCGTCACCAAACCACAGCCTGTGGGTCCAACGAGTCTTTATTGTCTTTAGGGCTGCCACGATTAGTCGACTAGTCATGATTACGTCGACTATCAAAATCGTCGACGCGTCGTTTGAAGCTTTGTAAGATCCCAACAGACGCAGGAACAAGTAGCAGGATTTAAGAGTGTAATAACGGACTGAAACAGAAGATGGCAGCACTGCATGTACAAGGATGCCAGCTGCCGTTTTTTGGTCTTTTATTTGTTCCTGAGTAAATCGGTTTGGCTGAGATTAAAGTTATAGTTTTTACACAGCTGAATAAACATCAAGCAGACAGCTGATTATCAGAAGTGTGAGATGCTCCAGAATTTACTCCGGTGTCCTGTTATATTTTAGATAGCAAGGAGTTTATTAAACTTCACCGAAACAATCTGCAAATTTCATTAAATTTAATAAACTATCATCTTGTCTTTATTTTTAGTTAGCACAGACCTTAAACACTTAAAGCTGTAAGCTAATGATCGTTATATAAGAGCAGATGCTGCCGGTGCAATAAGCTGTACGTTTTACTCCAATGGATGATGATCTGATTAGTCGACTAATCGCAAAAATAATCGGTGACTAGTCGACTATCAAAACAATCGTTTGTGGCAGCCCTAATTGTCTTACAGCTAAAACGCAGCAGCATCCGGCTGCCTTCCTGCATGTCTTAGAAATGATTTTCAGGTTTCACTGAGTCTTCAGAGCCGGTGTGCTGGCCTCAGGTGAGCCAGCTTCAGGCCTCAGATGGGTTTCCATCAGGATCTGAACGAGCTGTCAGAGGGGATAAAACCTGTGATACGTGGTGCGTTCACTTGTCCTGTTTTAGCTCTGAAATATTGGCGTTGTGTCATATTCCCGTCTTAAGCACCCTGAATGCATCATCTTTTATCTGGAAACACGTCTACAGGCCTCAGCAAGGTTAAAGGTCACAGCCTCGACAGCACGGCTTAGGTTTGAAAAGCTGCATCTGAGCAAAGCAGCAGACTTCTGAGCTTTTTAATTAACATCTAAACTCCTCTCTTATTCATGAATGGTAACCTGACAGTAAACGTCCAATCAGAAATCAGCTTTCGTTTGAATCTAGGACCAGCTGGATTCGAGACATGAACAGCTCATCGTCGCTGTTTGAGCAAACAGTCGTAACACAAAGCAAATGTTTCTTTTACTGTTTTTGTCCTTCTGATCTAAAATGTTCTGTTTGTCATTGTTCAGTGAGGAATGGAATGAGTGGGAACAGCAATGCAACATACCAACGCAGCCCCAATGCAACCTAACATCTGGAACATCGATGCCACTGATGCTACCAGAGTGGGAGTCCCAGTATTACCTGCACGTCAAAGCGTTCTTCAACCAAACCTGGTCTCCAGAGTCCGGAAAAATAGATTTTGTCCCTTACAAAGAAAGTACGTCAGCATGAGCGTCTTCTGGGTTTCACACTGGTGCATTTGGATTTAAGTGTGTCCCATAATCCAGATCAGGCTTTGATTGAACTAAAATCTCTGGACTGGTTGAATCTTTACCAAAAGGTGACCGCGTGTTTTCTTCTGTTTACAAGCTAAATTAGGTCCTCCAGAGGTCTCACTGGTCGGATATGAAAACTACATCCAGATCAACATTTCACTGCCTTGGCCCGATGACCTGCGAAACTTTTCCAGTATCCAGCAATATTACGATGCCAGTTTCAGAGTCTCATTTCGGATCGGAACCGATGGAGAAATTGGGGTAAGACATCCATTTCATCCCAACATCAACGTGCAGATTTAGACCTCCATCCATCCATCCATCCATCCATTTTCATCCGCTTTATCTGGGGCCGGGTCGCGGGGGCAGCAGCCTAAGCAGAGAAGCCCAGACCTCCCTCTCCCCAGCCACCTCCTCCAGCTTATCCGGGGGAACACCAAGGCGTTCCCAGGCCAGCCGAGAGATATAATCTCTCCAGCGTGTCCTGGGTCTGCCCCGGGGCCTCCTCCCGGTAGGACATGCCCAGAACACCAACCCTGGCAGGCGCCCAGGAGGCATCCTTGTCAGATGCCCGAACCACCTCAACTGGCTCCTTTCGATGTGGAGCAGCAGCTGCTCTACTCTGAGCTCCTCCCAGATGGCCGAACTTCTCACCCTATCTCTAAGGGAGAGGCCAGCCACCCTTCGGAGGAAGCTCATTTCTGCCGCTTGTATCCGCCGCTTGTATCCGTATCACTACCCACAGCTCGTGGCCATAGGTGAGGGTAGGGACGTAGATCGACCGGTAAATTGAGAGCTTCGCTTTTACACTCAGCTCCCTCTTCACCACGACGGACCGGTGCAGCGTCCGCATCACTGCAGCCGCCGTCTGTCGATCTCCGGCTCCCTTCTCCCATCACTTGCGAACAAGACCCCGAGATACTTGAACTCCTCCACTTGGGGCAGGAACTCATCCCCGACCCAGAGTGGGCACTCCACCCTTTTCCGGCTGAGAACCATGGCCTCAGATTTGGAGGTGCTGATCCTCAACACCAGGGGCTCTGCCACCAAGGAGTTGTTTAACTGCCTCAGTGACCTCGCCTCCGGAAATTGGCGGGTCATTCCCCTCATCCCCAGACTCTGCTTCCTCCTTGGAAGACGTGTCAGTGGGATTAAGGAGGTCTTCGAAGTATTCCTTCCACCGCCTGACAATTTTCTCAGTCGACGTCAGCAGCGCTCCGCCAGCACTATACACAGTGCAGGTAGAGACGCCTGATACCTGACGGTTTGCCAGAATGTCTTCGAGGCAGTCCGAAAGGCTTTTTCCATGGCCTCTCCGAACTCCTCCCACACCCGAGTTTTTGCTTCAGCCGCTGCCCGATAGGATAGATTTAGACCTCAGCTGGTGAAAGTCTTCATTCTAGAGTTCCTTTAAACCTGTTTGAGGCTTCAGTCACATGGGCCTACAGGCCGGTCAGCAACCTCTCGCCATCCTGTCCCTGAGCCAGCGGTCGCTGACTGGTGTCCAGGCGCGGCTGTAAAACACATACAGTACATATACGATATAAAAATGGAAATGCAGCCAATCACAGCAGGCTTCTGCCTAAAAGCAGGTGTCGGGTTGATTGACATGAGGAGACTTTGACTTTGAGAGTCACCTGTCAGAGCAGGTGTTGCACACCTGGTCAGGCCTCCAAAGGTGTCTTCATGGCCGCGTAGAGGTCAGAGGAGAAAACAATGCTGAGGATCACACCAGTGGGTCGTGGACAAATCCCAGATGTGATTTTAATGACACGTTTCCTCCTTCTTTGACTTGCAGACGCTGGAAACAGAAAATAAAAGTTTTATCCTTGAAAACTTAAAGAAAGGGGCGGAGTACTGCATAGAGGTGAAGCTCAACACCAGAGAACTAAACAACCATGAGCCGTCTGCCTGGAAGTGCACCTTCACCACGGCGGTGGACCAGCAGAGAGGTGAGCTGATGTGCAGCCGGTAAGGCGGGCGTTGTTGCTGAATCAGAGCATAATGAGCTGCCACAATTCATCTGCCTCCTTATCTGTGTAAATATGCAGAGGGAGTAATTACTAACACATGCCAGGGCTGCCCCTCTCGCCAGTGGGACTCCTCCCCCAGCCACCTGCTCCACCCATCCCTCCCACAGCACAGCCACAAACCACACCCCTCCGCTGTACTTCGGCTGGTTCAGACGGTCGTCTGCATGGAATAATGTGTGTCTGTGTGTCTGCAGGCCTCACTTTAGGTTTGGTCATCGGCGTCCCGATGGTTGCCATCTTCATTGTCACGAGCTGCCTGCTCCTCCTCTTCTACACGGGAGTCATTTGTAAACTGAAGGAAACTGTGCCCAGAGCTCTAATTGTAAGAAATCCAGTTTCATGTGCACTCTAACACCTGTGGTTTGAGAGATTTTATAATGATGTGTTTATTTCTGCTGTGAAGTTGAACATCGCCTTCATTTCATCCATGAGCGTCTCTCAGAGGACAAAGTTCAAACGCTTTGAAGCTCCACAGTCGTAAAGCTCCTCCAGCATATTGTGATTTGCATTTCCACAGAAGGACCAAAGTCCTTCAAAGGTTAAGCAAATGAGTCAGCTGAGCTGAAAACGACTTCTGTTTTGCCCTGCTGCTCTGTGTATATCTTGCTTCAGTCTTAAATATGATCAACCTATCTCTAATAATCAGCTGTGTACCACAGGCCTTCAAGCTGGCTGTAGTTAAACCTTTACTCAAAAAGCATCTCTAGACCATCTCTAGATCCTTGAAAGAGTAGTTGTCAAACAGCTAACAGATCACAGTGACTGTCCCCAGAAAACAGCTTTGGCTGATGTGTTTGTCCTGCATACTTAGACACAGCTGTGACTCGATGATAGACATCTTCAGCAGAGTTTGCCTCTGTTCCTCCTTCTCAGAGCTTCTTTCTCTTCTCTTTGTAGACGGCTCTAACCAAAGGCTACGTCCTGGCCCCGCAGCCCACCGTCCTAGATCCCATCTCAGTTACCTCGGAGACCGGGGAGCATAACAATCACACAACATCACCTTCTGCCAACATTGACGATGTCTCAGAGGACGACGATGATGGCAACTATGTGAACAGAGCAGTGGATCTCTCCTCGGGGGAGAGCTGCTGCTGTGAGGAGCTGTCTGGCAACATGTCAACGAACAGCGAGCCAACGGCAGCACTGGACGCTGGAAGCTCAAGGTTATTTGCTAAGGTGAAAGTAACGGCGCTGCCTGCAGAGTCTGACGAAGGCCAGGTGGAGACGGAGGTGGAGGGAGCGCAGCTCTGTTTGGTGAAAGAGAGGAGTCGAAGTGGAGTCTGGGGACAAAGTCAGGACGAGGAGGTGACGAAGTCCAAAGAGGACAAGGAGGTGCGGGACATCTCCGGCAATGTCAACCTGTTCTCAGTCACCCTCGCCTCAATGGCTGCACGCGATGGAGATGAGGAGGACGTCACAGGCTTTTTGAAAGAGTCCAGCCTGGAGGGTTTACCTGCCACAGACTCACAAACTGAATCAGATCACCTGACACCTCAAGTATTCCCGACACACACAGACCGCACTGCGAGCAGATGTGAAGGCAACAGCACGGACACGCTAACTGAAGAGGAAGAGGAGGAGTTCTCGCCCTATTTGAGAAACAGATGATACTGATGTGTGCTGCTCTGAGCGTCGATGACTCGCAGGGTCTCCTCGTGTTTGTAGACCAGCTTATTATTTGGTGCTGCAGGTCAGAAGATCTGCAAATGAACCAGCCGGATTTTCTGTGTCCGACTTTTTGACTTGTTTGACTGTGAACGTAAAACTGATGCTGCCAAATGGGGTCCAGACACTTTTTAATGTTGTTTGAAAATTAACATAAGCATTTTAAGAAAATCAAAGGAAACTGTGACATTTCTCTTTCTAATGTTCTTCATTAAATATAGATTTTAATGTTTGCTTTTCTCCTGGTTTCCATTCTCTGTACTTCATAATTAAGTTTGGGTCATCTCACGCTGGGTCTCCTCTGTCTCAGACAAACTGTTTTTGCTGCAGTGACTTTAAAACTGCTGCTTTCTGATTGGCTGCCCCTTGTAAACAGAAGCTGGCTGGAGCTTCTGAGATGACCATATAAGGGTATACCCTCCCTCTGATATAATAGAGTCTCAGGTGTAGAAAAAACTGTCTGCAGAAGAGCCTTTGACTCACTTGTTCATACATTGAGCAATGTTTCATATAAACATCCATGGCTGGAACAGAAGATACGTGAACAGAAATTAGCAGAAAAAGAATAATGTGATAATTATTACATTTTATTTTTTAATATTTAAAAAAATGAGTCCTTAATGATTTTTCCATGCTACCTTACATTGGTGTCGTGGGTTTAAAAATTTGACTTAACTCAAAATTTTGATTTAGTAAATTGAAATTTTGACTTACGTACCTCACAATTTTGGGATCAAACTACCAACCTTCCAATTAGCAGATGAACTGCTCTAACACCTGAGCTACAGCCACTCTACCCCATGCTAATATTGTTGCTAGCCAAATCATAATGCTAGTGGATTTCCAGATTACTTCAGCAGTATGACTGTTGACATTTAATAATGTAATCGGACTAAGCAAAGGTCTGCAGTGGTTTGTTGCAGCAGAGTTGTAACATGAAGGCAGTTTATTCCTACATTAGAATGTAAATGGGAACTTTGTAAGGGCAAAGATGGGGGTTAGCACAACTTCCAGAGGGTACAAAATCAGTTTAAAGGCTTATTTTGAGACAAACCTCCAAACCTTTCAATCACATTTGACTGCTGATGTTATTTGTGTGGTTTTTATGTGACCTCTGGAGTTACGGTTCATTTAGAGAAAAGTCACAGGTATATATCAGCCTTTTGTTTTTTAGTGAAGCAAGAACAAGGATTGATGTACACAACATGGCTACAAGATATGCACTTTCAATCAAATAAATAAAATGAGAACTTACTAAACTTCTTTGTGTTAAAAGGTTTCACTGCATTTTTGGTTTTCATAATCTTAAGGGTTTGAAAATAAGAAATAAAATCGTTATTTTATTCCACCGTGGTTTGTTGCTGTGGTTATAAGATGACCTGCTCGTGAAGCGCGTACACGGATATTTAAAACTAAATGTAAACCTCAAATCTAAGGAAAATAACCACAAACTATATCACATGACTTCTCAAAACTACTGGGAGCCTGTCAGGGAAGCGTCCGTGCTTCAACAACATCACGTGATTTCCTATCACCGACTTCCCGCGGTGCTGCATTCATGACCGCCGGTCTAATGAGATCTCGTGAAGAGACGGCGTTATAAACTGTAAAGAAAAAAATATCTATAGATATATATTTGCTACACCCGATTTCAGGGACGATGTCCCGTTAAATCAACTGTGACGGTATATTTTATGGCGTCTGTCCCGTTGTATTTAATGCTGTGTGTCAAACGAAGTTTACACTTTATGATTTGTCAGACTGGTCAACAACAAACTCAAACCGACCGAGTGGGAAATGTTTCTAAGTGTTGTTGCTGTGTCATTGTTGGGTGTGATGTCGCTTTGATCAAAGGAACGGCACAGGAGCAGGAGAGACTTCGCGATTACCGGAGGTCCGTGAAGGCAGCGGGGCGGCAGCAGCGTGTTTCGGTCCTGTGACAGCGCTAACGGAAGCATATCGGGACGCTCACCGGGACAGGTAACACGCTCGGACTCATTGATCGGTTACTACCAGCCTGGAGCTTTGATCTTTTACCAACACAGAGGGTGCTAGCCCGTTAGCCTGAGATGAGGAGGAATTTCCGGCGAGTGGGCGGTTTGAGAAAAACACGAAAACTTGAATCTGCGGACCAGTGACGCTTCATGGGGGCTTTATCTCTCCGTAACAGGTCAGCAAGTTACACTTATCTCACAGTCTGTACTTACAGGGAAGTCTGAGGCCAAATCAGAGGCTAACAGAACCACGGGGGTGTCAATAAAGGTTTATTTCAATGTCAAAACTTTATTAACTGTGTTTAACTGTAAGACATGAGACAGAAAGTAAAAGCGTGGGTCTGTAACTGCACTTTCATCCCTGCTCAGAAAGGGAAAGCAGCTGCTGTCTGTCCGTTGAGGTGCTGATGGAAGCTCGGCAGATGTGCTCCAGCTGTCATGACCGCTCTCACCTGGATGCTCTCATGGCTGCCTCTGATCCTGCCAGGTGAGCGCGCACTCAGAACCACGTGATCTTGCCTCTGCGTATTTCTGGACTCTCCGTGTCATAGTTCAGGCTGTTTCCTCTGGAAACCACCTGAGTGTCCCGGCTGTGGTCATCCACTCACCGTCCCCTGCTTCCTGTTCCTTTGCCACTGTAAAGGCGTGTTATTCAGTCAGACCTGAGACCATGAAATCATCAGGAAGGAGTTGGCTGAGCCCAGAGTAGGCTGCTCATGTTGTCACAGACTTGTGTCCAATCAGGCTTTTCAGACGTAGAGGCTGCAGCCGTCTTTAGGACACTATATTAGCAACAGTTTGCAGCTCTTCTTTCCAGAGGTTTAGGAGTGTTTATGGGAATTTTGGACCATTCGGATGTTGGACGAGAAGCCCCGGCTCACAGTCGCTAACTCATCCCAAAGGTGTTCTGTCGGGCTGAGGTCAGGACTCTGTGCAGGCAGGTTCTTCCACAGCTCATCCATGTCTTTCTGCACACCGGTGTGCAGCCATGTTGGAACAGCCATCCCCAAACTGTTCCCACAAAGTTGGGACCATGAGATGGTCTGCTGAAGCATGAAGTTCCTTTCCCTGGAATGACTGAGGGTGGGGAGATGTTTGCTGGGTCTTTCTTTCCTCCCACAGTTCCCACACATACAGATCTCAGCTCCTCCCACAGCGTGCACAAAGCTGGAGTTCTGTCAGGCGTAGAAGAGCTGCTGCCTGTTTAATAATTATGTAGAGTGTCCGTGAAGAATAATAATTTTATTGTTTTTCTGCTGACATGTTTCATTTTGTGCTGCGGGTCAGATAACTCATGGTGCTGGTCTCCTGCTGACCTTTGACCTTCCTCTTCCTGTCTGTGTTCCAGCTGTAGGTACCCTCCCAAAGCCCGTCAACATCTCCCTGACATCACTCAACTTCAGTTATATACTGAAATGGGAGGCGGGACCAGGCACACCTCCAGGGGTCTACTATAACGTTGAATACAAATCTGAGAGGTGGGTTTACCTTCACACACTGACAGCTGCAGGTGTGCTGATGTCACCTGGTTGGTACCCTGATGATAGTCTGTGTTGTCTTCAGAGGAGTTCTGACATGTTTCTGGCACATATTGGCTCAGGTGATCACGAACACTTCCTCTGAGATCTGATGTTTCTCTCCTCTCTGGTCATGAAAGGAAACATAGCTGGAACCCGGTGGCCGGCTGTGAGCGTGTGCAGAAGCCTCTGTTTTGTGACTTGACGGCGGCGTTCTCCGTCCTAACGGAGACGTACTTAACAAGGGTTGGAGCTCAGCTGGGAGGCCAGGTCTTTGGAGACCCGAACGAGACCGAGGTCCCATTCAAACCCATCAGTGAGTGTCGAGTCTTCAGCTCCGGAGACGCCACGAGTTTGTTATTTTCAGCCCTCTGAGCCGTGTGTGTGCGTCATGCGTTGTTTCTGATTTCTGCAGAACACCTGAGCCTGCCGCTGCTTAGCGTGGCGCCCAGCGACAGAAGCCTGAGCGTGGATCTTCACCCTCCGCTGGAGCGCCTCAGGCAGAGCTACAACATTCTCCATTACGAGCTCCGGATCAGCAGCAACCCGGATAAGATGCAGGTACATGAGAGAGGGAGACCAATCAGAACCCCCGGTTTGAGTTTCACCTCCGCAAATAAACGGCAAAGACGGCGAGGGTCAAATGTCAACTCAAGCAAAGTATAAGGAGGGAGGAGCCTGGCCTACAGGCCTGACACGGGACTGCGAGTTACCTTTCAAATCACACAACACTAACTCCACTCTGGACCCGCCCACTTCGTGTCGCTGTGGTTATTTTTCCGCTTACTCTCCGTGTCCGCCGCTTCCATTAATGTTTCCATGGTGATCCAGCTGTGGAATTCTGTCCCACTGTTATTACATGTCTCTGAAATGATGCTCGCCGAGCGTCCTCACCAGCTGCCGATGAGCATAAGAGCGTACCTCGCACAGTAACCGTGGTGATACCTGAGCGCTGGCTCGAAGCGTTAGAAACAAGTTTACTTCCTGCTTTCATCTGTTAGCTCTGAGTGGATCTTTATGGCAGTGACGTACTCCTGAACCTCTGGGACAGAAAGTGTGGCCCACGGCTTTCAACGGTTTGAAGTCAGTCATGAGTCCACTCAGATTTATGATAAATGTTTAAATATTTTGCTAAATGTAAAAAGTCTGTAGGCTAAGAGCAGGCGTCACGTGAGAGACCTGCTGCTGTGTCAGTCGGAGTCTGTGTGAGCAGGACGCCTCCTGTGCTGATAATCTGTGCCTGTGTGTGCAGTTCATCAAGACTGAGTCTCTGAAGAGCTATAAGTGGGATCGTTTGGAGCCCGGCAGGCGGTACTGTGTCGCCGTGCGATTCTGCGACGAAATCGAGGACATGTACTCCAACTTCAGCCCGCCTGAGTGTGCTACAGTACCAGCCATCTTCTCTGCAGGTACACACACACACACACACACACACACACACACACACACACACACACACACACAGTGATTTCAGTTACCTCGCTGTCAGGTGGAAGATGGGTGACGCTAAAGGAGCAGCATCATAAACACTGCTGTTAGCCTGCAGTGTCGTTCAGGGCGTGCGTGTTAATAACTGTACGTCAGGACTCTGTGGAGCTCCACGTTTTTCAAAGCTGTGCCAAGTTTCAGCCCCCTCAGGTTGAACCGTGAGATACAGCGATTGTGTGTTTGCTTATTTAGTTTTACTCACTGGAAAAATCAAGTGGACACATGGAGGTGACAATAAAAAGCTTTTAGTCCACAACATTCATGCTGAGCTTCTGTTGTGACTGGAAATGGAGGGAATTCCCCGTGAAACACACTTCCCACGCTAACCTCAGCAAATCTGACTGATAAGCAAGTCACGGCTGGAAACAGCAGTACTAGTACTACCTGTAGTAGTACTAGTACATGTAGTACTACTACAGGTAGTACTACATGTACTAGTACTACTACAGGTAGTACTAGTACATGTAGTACTACTACAGGTAGTACTACATGTACTGTAGCACGATGTGAAAGTTTAAATGTTGCTGTTTTCAGGCTGATGAGACTGATGTTCACCTCTAAACTCGTTGTGTTCCTGCGTGCAGACCCGCTGATCTCGGGCATGTTGTGCTCGTTGGTGATCATCGTCACGTTCTGCATCTTCATGCTGATCTCGACCGGGTTCATCTGTCTGAGACGGAGGCTGCTGCCGTCGGTTCTGGTAAGTTCAGAGTCAGAGCATCACACGCTGAACACGTCACCAAAGGAAGACGATTTATTCTAGCATCTGATTCCTTCAGGTTTCAGTCGTCAGCGCTCGTGTCTGATGTTCGACCTTTGTTGTTGTTTCACAGTTTCAAAGAACGCCATCGCGATGCGTGTGACGAGTGGCTCTTATTTTGAAAGTTCAGTTGTTTTCAGTTATAAAATAAAGTTTCCATCCTGTACCCGCACCGCTAACTGGACCTGACCCTTCAGCATCCAGCAGCAAACGGGTCAGAGGTCCTGAGTTTGAGCCTTTGAAGCGAACTCGAGGACACTGGTTCATGAGAACGTGATACGATCGTGCTGTGATAGTCACGTAGTTTCAGTCTCACTCCTGTCACTTCTCATTGCTTCATCACAGCAAAGTGTTTTCCACGCGAACAGATCCGCGTGTCTAAAGCACCAGAACGATCTCAGCAGAAATATTCCCGTTGATCTGCAGAGAACACGAGTGGGAACGTGTGAAGAGTTCTTTCTTTCTGTGGTTTCACATCTCTGTCATCTCACATCCTTTGATGCGTGTGAAGCATAAATCTGAGTGCAGATTACACCATCAGATGCTTTAACAGGACTCTAATGTGGTGGAATCGCCCAGGGTCGGGCTCTCTGCTACAGCTGGAGTCGCAGGCCAAACAGTTAACGTGCTGTTTGCTGTTTGTGGTCGAGCGGCGAGCGCTCAGCGTTTTCTGAGTAAAGACACAGGAAGAAACAGCAGCAGGTGGAAACTCTGCCAGAGCTGCGGTTGTACAAACAAAGAGAGACAGCTGCACAGACTCAGGACGCTGCTAAAGAGCTCGCGCACACAGTCAGAGCGTGCAGGCAGGATGTGCTTCGAGAGGTGAAACACAGCCATGTTTTGACAGCTCGTACCGCAGTGAAATCCCATTTGCTCCCAGTCACAGCAGCGCTGAGACCCGCTCGGCTGCTCGGTCACCGAGCCGCTAATCGCTCCGTTCATAACGTGCCGTGTTATTCCTGGTGTGGAGATGCCAGCAAACAACTTTTAATACTCCTGCATCGGCACGAGCCGTCCATGTTTAAAGCGCTCACCAGACTGAAGTGTAATGTTTGTCCACAGAGATCTCACAGTGATTCAGTTTCACAGTGTCTCACGTCCCTCTGGTCACATTTCAGACGCTTCATGATCAAAGTAATGTTTTCATATCAGGGCTGAGAGCTCAGAGCTGGAACGCAGGAAGACCCCGACCCCGGCCCGCTCTCCGTGCAGTGTTCAAAAGCTGCTTTTAAGTTTGGCTTTATTTTCTGCTTTGACCTCGAGCCTGCACTCAAACGTTGGCCACCCCTCTGAGGTGAAAGCAGAGCAGCGTTTCTGTGGTGTTGTGAGTGAGTGTTGTTTATCTGAAAGTTGAACGTCTTCGCCGTGTATCCGGGACTCCGGTGTACCCCAGGGTAGGGTTCTCGGCTCATTGTTCTTCTGAGTTTATCACAACCCGAAGCAGCAGAACGCCGGCCAGCGGCTGCTTCCTCTGTGCACAGGAAATGTTATCACATAAAAAACTGGTGAATATTTAAAAATGTGGCCTGAGGAGCCGCTGGTTCAGTTTGGCTTTGAACCCAGTGTAGAAATGTTCATCTGGGTTTATTCTTGGTGTTGTCGTTCTGCGGTGTTTGCTGATATATGTCTGTGTTGGCGTCTTGGCTGAAGTTGCTATGGAGACTTGGTGACGTGAGTCTCAGAGCAGAGGCTGTCCTGCACAGGGAAACACTTCGCAGCAGGAAGTCTTCTCTGTTACCTGCTGTGAGTCGTTATCTCGTCTTCTCACGTGATTATTTATCTGTAACCACCTGTTTGCTGGGATCTAAAGGTCGTGTGGTTTATGAGCATGAATGAACCCCGGGCTTATTTATTTATTTTTGCATTGTCTCTTTTATTGAGAGAAAGCAATTGAACACTTTTACACTGTCTTTGCTTTCACATTTTTAAACTTACAATTGAAAAGAAAAAAGACTTGGGTAAGGGAGTAGCAGCAGGCAAGTTAGCATCACATGACTGTCAACTCGGGGCTTCAATGTAAAAAAAAATAAGAAAGCATGGTTCATAAAATAAAAAATAAAAATCACACCTCACAGGCTTAACATATTCTGTAGGAAGTATCCCTCTGAAGTTTAAGAGAAAATGACAATTTTCCATCGTATAGATCTCTGGTACAGAATGTTTTCCATCTTCCATCGTTGGTGGTTCAGGCGTAAGCCATTTCCTCGAGGCTTTTTACTCGTGGCCAGTAGGATATACAAGAGTCTTCTATCATTAGAGTTCAATTCATCCACTGGTGTGTTACACAGAAATATGGTCTCAAAGGTTAAAGGAAAAACAAATGAAAACACATTTTGTAGATGTTCGTGGATTAGTGCTGGCGACTAACTTTGCAATCCCAAAAGATTTGGAAACGGTTAGCTCCATCTCGCCCACATCTCCAACAAGTGTCGCAGTTCCCCGATATCTTTGCTGAGCAGGGCTGATGAAAACTCTCGTAATGATTTTACAGCAGAACTCACGGCAAACACTGGACCCGGTGGTAGCCCACTGTGTCATGCAACACTCCTCTGTAATCGACAGGTTACCTTCTTTTCCCCACATTGCTTTCATATACAGAGAGCTGTGGTTTTTACACCGCAGGATGCTCTTATATCGTTTGGAAGTAATTTTGCTTTGCGCTCCAGATTTGGTTAATGATAAAAATGTTTCTACAAACTGTAATTCGTTTAGGTTCACTTTTAAGTTTTGATTAAAATAATTTCTGGCCTGTAGAAATCTAAAGAAGTCGTCTGAGCCTAAATCATGTTTGCTCCTTTCAAAGCTTTGAAATGCCTCCTTGTGGACGAATGAATAATAATTAGTTATACCTTTTCAAATCCAGTTCTTGAATCTATTATCGTACTGATTCGGGAAAAATCTGAATCACATGCTCACCATCAAACCTTAGAGGCAAATTCTGATGACTTCTTTCAGAGCAGATGTGATTATTTGTAGTATGGGTTCATCTGCCATGTCTGTTTTGTTCTGTAACTTTATGTCCGATATTAAAGCTGTAACTGGTTTTCCTTCAACATCTTTCCATCCGGCGGTGTAATCTGGACAGCAGAGACATATCAGTGGTCTTAGCTGAGCTGCGCAGTAATATTCTCGTAGACAAGGAAGCCCACGACCTCCCTTTTCTTTCTTTAGTTGGAGCGTTTATATTTAACTCGAGCTTTTTTCCCGTTCCAGATGTGTTTTGACAATATTCTTACAATATTCAATATAAAGACTGAAACAAATACAGGGAAGAATATTTAATCTAACTGATTCGATCCTGGAGTGCAGAGACGGATTGGTATTCCATCTTTGTCTGTCTGATTGTATAGATTCATTTAGCGGGGCATAGTTGGCATTGAACATTTTGGTGACGTCACGATGTATCACCACCCTAGGTACCTAATGCTATCTACATCCCACTTCCATTTATAGCGATTCTAAATTCAACTGGTGGTTCATAGTTTAAAGTTAATACCTGCATTTACATTAACCTTGTATCCTGAAAAAGAGCCGTACTCTGATAGCATTTCCATGCCCGGGCTTATTTTAAAGATGAGCTCCTGTTAACGTGTCGGTGAGTGCCGTGTGACTCGTCGTCACCTTTAGTTTGTGAAACCTTGAATTCATCTGAGTATTTTCTTCGTGCAGACAGCGTGCTGGGATGGAGCAGCTGTGGGCGTCCTTACAGTTAACCTTTTTAATATTTGTAGTGTCTCATGCGAACGGGGGGATCAGCAGACGCTTTTCATGAAATAGATGCAGTTTCATGTTCCATTATTAACTGCCTTTAGTTAACCAAGATGCAGAGGGGGCTTTCCCCTGCTGTGTGACCAACAAACCAAACATGAAATTTGGAGGGTTTGGGTGCTCACCAACAGTTTTTTCCAAAACACGGCGCCGTGCCCAGCTCTCTGTCACACCGCACTTCTTTTAATGTGATTCAGCTACGTTTCCACTGCTAGGAAACACGCAAAGGCCACGCGAGCAGATGAAGCGCTCACAGCCCACAAAGGTCTGTTCAGCGCTTCGACCGTAACACCGAGCTCAGTTTGCTCGTAAAGCCGAGGTGAAGCCGAGATGAGCCAAGGTGAGCCTCTAACTCCAGGGATGAACTAGATGAACACGCAACATTTCAATTTTCATTTTAAAACGGATCTTCAGGCTCGTTGTGTTTGCTCGCCTCTCACAAAACACGTCATTTGCTTCTTTTGCTAAATCTACAAAAAAATGAAAAAACACAGTTTGACCTGAAATAGTGGCACCAACAGCTGTTAGCTGGAAACTACATTGTAGCCACAGCTGCCCTGGGGCGCACTGGCAGAGGCAGTGACTAATGGGAATATTTCTGGGGGTCTCCTTCGCACACTCAGATCTTTGCACCTGACGTGTTTAAACCAGGGCTCTAGAGTGCGACTAATTTTTCAGTGGTGCGACTAAAAAAAATATTTGGTTGCACCTGTGCGACCAACTGTTCGGGTAGCAAAAAAAAAAAATCTGCAACCTTCCCTGTGGTCAACAACAGACACACATTTTGCCCCTATCGTGGACTAAACCAATCAGAGATAGTCAGGGGCGGGACCTCTCTGATTGGCCGTGGTCCAGTTGAAAGTGCAGGTGGAAGTGGGAGGTGAGTAGCTTGAATAAAGCGATATCGATTCATTAAATCCTGACTTTTAAATAACTGTGTTTTGCCAGAAACGCCAGATTCTCAGATTAAAGCTCACAAAACCATTTCAACAACAACCAAACAGCAGATGAGAGCAGGTACACGGACTCCACACAAAGACGTAAACACAGACCCGACGCATCAGGATCAGCTTTGTCTTTCTCGGCTTTCTCACCCGACGGCCCGTAGACGGACACGCTGTCGGAGCTCAGCGATCCTGATGCGTCCGGTCCGCGCTGTGTTTACGTCTTTTTGCGCTGATTCTGAGCTGCAGGTTTTGTCTCTCTACCAAAATTCACCGAGCCAGCAGCAAAAGAAGCAGCAAACTGCGCTTCACATTTGATCAATGTCGTCATGAATTTTGCTTCCACAACTATTAAAATCACACTCCATGCACAGCTAGCTCTCTCTCTCTCTGTACTTCAAGAACAGTTTCCGTCTCCAATCTCTGTTTTCTGTATTATTCATTGGCTTATTACCCACCAGTCTACCGTTGTTTACAGGCTGTGGCTGCTGTCTTTTTCTTTTTCACTTAAATGACCTCGGACAAGAAAGCCTGTTTTTTCTGTTGTTCAATACTGAAGAAATTTAAACTTTATATGCAGAACATTGTAGAATATTTTTAAGGTTATCTGCTATAAAAAGCCAGACCAGGAAAATCTCCTTCATGTTTTTCTGTGTTTTATTCTCAGTTACTTTCACACAAAGGCATCTGCTGTGATGTTCACAATTCTGATGAAGTCAGTGCTGATAAATGATCAGAATTATAATATTTCTGACTGTCTGAGGCTAAGTTGAATCGAATCGGGACTTTGAAAACCGGAATCGAATGGATTATAGAAATCATTGATGATACGCAGCCCTAGTGAGCAGCCTAGGCACGACAGACGTGGATGTAGCTGTAATAGGAAAAGAACTATTGCTAACTTTTCTGTTAAGGCCTGATCCTTCTGAAATTCATAGCCAGTGCTCTGACACGGTGTCATCAATCTTTGCATGCTGAAAAAGCACAGTGTATCCAGACAAACACATTATATCAATTATTATAAAATTTGTGTGCACCTAACTTTTTAAAGTTAGGCGCACCAGCACGCCCCCATGGCAAAAAGTTAGTCTAGAGCCCTGTAAAGGAATGTTTTTAAAATATATTTGACATTTAACTCTGACCAATGAATAAAAAGGCGTCTAACTCCAGGGATGAACTAGATCAGGGGTCGGCAACCCTGGGCACGCGTGGCACAGCTGGCACGCGAAGGGTTAACTGACCATAGCTGGACTGGTGATTATTCGTTTTTATGGGCTGATGGGGTTTTTTGGGGGTTTTTTTGGGGGGGGGGAGGGGTTGTAACGGTATAAACAATGAAAGGTGGATTGGCCAGATGCTGGCAGATGTGTAACAATAACTGGCTGTGGCGGAGCTTCCACAGAGGCCAGCAGGTGGATGAGAGAAAGGGGAGGCGGGAGGAGGAGAGACCCGAGGCGGCCGGTCCGAGTGTCAGGTGAACTTCAGGTAAGAAGTTATGACCTGCAGTCCATCTGGGTCAGATATAAACCAAGTTTAGGTGGAGTTTATTTTAGTTATGCTGACTTTATACAGTCAGTTACAATAACTCGTACTGCTACTAGCATGACGGAGTTTCTGTACAGCTGCGTGGGTGCTTTGTATGAAACGCCAGGACTGCCATAATGAATTAATTAAACCATGAAATAATGAATTAAATAAATATTTTGGACACATTTAATTAATTCATTTTGGCACAGTTGACTCCTTCGGGTCTCACCATGAAATAATTTTATCTGTCAGCCTCACCCATCAAACTCAGGGGGCGGGGCTAACGCTGATCGAGTCAAAACCATTGCTTTGGCCTGGTGGCCATTGTTTCTAGCACACAACAACCAGCATGTGGAAGCTAACAGAACTGAGCTTTGAAAAACCCTGTTTGTGTGTCACCAAATACCGTTTTAATATTTTTTTAGCCGAGAATGTAGTGGTTTAATCTTCATGTGTCTGGTCGGTTTGTCAAGATACAGCCTCTTTGCAAAAGTGTTTCGATGATTTCGGAGACGTCTGCCCAGTCTCACGGCAAAGCGTGGGATAGACCCGCTCGCCTCGCAAGCAATCGAGCTGTTATTACCGCCGACAAAGCGCAGGCCCCGGTACACAGCTGTAGTAACCCCCGCTGACTTCTTTTACTGAGGTTATATTTATCGGTGTTTTATTTCCTGATGTTCTTATGTGTCCTACGTGTTTCAGTCGCCAATTCTGAATTATAACTAACATTAAAAACATGTTTAAGGAGGAGAGAGAGCAAATAAATCTGTTTAACATCTGATCTTTGGGTTTTTGTTCAGTAATCAGCGTGACCTGTGTATAAACACATAAAAGAGATAACGTTGGTGTTTCCGTCATGTAGTAACTGCTGGCTTTAACTGTACAAAGGTTGTTCGACACTATGAAACACATACAGACTTCATGATGTTCGGCTAATATTTTTATTGTGAATATTAATCATGAGGGTAAACGGCCCTGTACACCACGGAGCGAGGTCAGCATATCCACGATATCCTCAGCTCTGAGTTAACACAGAGTTTCCCAGCTGACTAATCTAACGGTCATCTACGAATATTTCACGGCTCATATCAGTATGATTTTACAGAAAATCATCCGTATTACTGCCAACTATTCCAGAGACGTGAAAATCTACAGCATAAAGAACACAAACATATAGCAGCCTAACAACACTGTAACAGAGATGAACCGTCAGTTTGTCCAGATCAAAGTGGAATGAAAGTGATTGGTTGAACAGGTGTGATCTGTGTTTTCTGCGTTTTCACCAGCGTAAGAGACTCAGCAGCAGATCAGAATAACAGTTACACATTTAATAAATCACCAAATGAGTACACGCAAGAAACGAGCAAACCTGTTCGGACAGTCTGAGTTTGTGTTCCCTCAGCTGCAGACCACGCGCCGGTAGAATTGCACATAAATCTAAATGTTGATAAGAACAGAACGTGTAGGTGGAGACTAAGACCAGAAAGTTGTATCAACCCTAAAAGAGGATATAAGATATTTGAACGAGGTGAACGTTGGATCTACGGACAGGCTGGCCATTGTATGCGATGCTTTGAAGGCATGAATTCATGGAAAGGAATAGATGGATGGATTCCCGGCAGAATTTTATCATAAATTTATAGATGTGCTATAACTGAAGTATTACATGAAGCTTTTGAATTTGGACGACTCCCTGCAAGTTTTAATCAGGCAGTAATGTCACTAATTCCAAAAGGCGACAAGGATTTAACTGATCCAGGTAATTACAGACCGATAAGTTGAATCAATGTGGATCACAAAATTCTATCAAAGTTTTAGCAAAGAGGTTGGAGGTTGTACTAGCACAAAGTATTCATCAAGATCAAGAAGGGTTTATGAAGAATAGAGCTGCGTCTGATAATATGAAGAGATTACTACACCTGCTGTGGCTGAATAGAAATAACACAAATCCTGTGTTTGCTATATCTTTAGATGCACAGAAAGCTTGTGATAGGGTGGAGTGGAACTTCACAGCCCTGGAAAAGTTTGGAATAGGTGACAATTTTTGCAGATGGATTAGAGCCATGTACTCGGGGCCAGAAGCAGATGGGGTACTTTCTCCTTTTTTTTAGCATTTCCAGATCAACACGTCAAGGATGCAGTTTAAGCCCATTGCTATCTTTTTAGAGCCATTAGCTATTCACATCAGAGAAAACGCAGAGATTAAAGGTGTATTCGGGGAGGCAGAGAACACAGATTGTTCCTATAACCAGATGATGTTCTGGTATTAAACCAAGACCCAACTAATTCTATCACAACACTATAAGAGGTGATTAATACATACTTAATGTTTTCAGGGTACAAAATGAATTGGCATAAATCAGAGGCGATGTCGGTTTCCCAGGCTTGTAGTCATAACTTAATATCGGGCTTTAACTTTAAGTGGGTGGACAAAGGAATGAAGTACCTTGGAATTGAACTGAACCCAAATGTTGAAGATATTATGACTAACAGTGTGGGAAAATTATTAAACAAGATCAATAAAAACTTGGGTAAATGGAGTAAACTAAATTTATTTAACTAAATTATCAGAGACTGTAACACCTAGTCTTTTTACTGAATCGGCTGTCCCAACCCAAAAAAGAAGGGGGGCTGGCCCTATTATAGCATCTCTTTTGAAATGGCTAGATTAGGCAAACATTGCGCAGGGAAAAACAATATAGATTGGATTTTAATAGAACAAGAGCTTGCATATCCAATCACACCAATTGATATTTTATCACAAAAAGTAAATAATGAGGGTAAGACGCAAAACCCTATTTGGAAATTTTCAAAACGGTATGGTTGGAAGTGCATGTTATAAAATGCAACATCTAATAAATACTTTCATTATTAAAAAAACAGCAGAGGTGTTGATCACAGGTGTAAAGTATTAAAACAGGAATGCAGTATTAGTATTTATACTTGTGTCCCTGCAGCACAGAGTACTTTAAATCTCAGTGTACTTCGGCCCGGTGTTTAATGTCAGCACATCTGATTGGTTCATGTTATTGACTGTTCAGCTCTCTCTTTGTCAGACGACCATCCATCACCTGGAGGAGGCGGGGCTCAACGATCCCTGCATCATCTCCCCACTGAACATTGAGCAGACGGCGCCCTCTGCAGGCAAGAAGGGAAGCAGCTGCTCCTCCTCGGACGAGAGTGATGAGGAGAGTGAGACGGAGAGCACAGGAGGGGCGTACACACAGCGGGCGGGCACGAACCTCCTCTCCTCTTCATCCTCTTCATCATCATCTTTGACTCAGCCCAAACCACCGCCTGTTGTCTCCTCCAATCAGGAGCCGTACTCTCAGCGCAATGCCCTGATTTCAACAGGAAGTCCTTCCAGAGCTGGGCTAGAGCTGAGGAGCTGTGGAGGAAGACCTAAGGAGGAAGAGGAGAAGGATGTGAACCTCCTCACATTAACTTTCGGCAGGGTGGAACAGGAGGAAGAGGAGGAGAAAAAATCAGACTTCATTGTGGAGGAGGTGGCGTTTGACTCAGTGCTCGGCGAGGAGGGCGCCACAGAAACTGTTCATGATGAAGAGGAGGAGGTCTGTGGATACATGGGGCGCTCGGGTATCTGACAGAGCTCTTTAAGGTGCCTGGTTATCAGGTCCACGTCTGGGTTCATGTGGGCCAGGGTTTGAAATGTTTTCATTTTCCCTCCAGCAGCAGCGGCGCAGACGTCGGCCATTTTTATTCTAACGTGTAGGTTCTCACCTCTTTGCTGATATTACTTATTTGAATCTGTCCGTCCGCTGAAGTCCAGAGATCGTCTCATTGTTTCAGGTTCTATTAATAAGTGTGAGACACCCGCTGATGCAGGAGGTCCAGGACGTCCGTCCCTGCTGCGTCTCTGGAGATGGCGACTCAGCCGCCTCTAATGGCTAACGTGAGGTTAGCATCTGGTCTCCGCGGTGAGCAGCTAGAGGACGTCCCGTGTTAGGGAGGCGATCTATCTAAATCTCATGTTCCTGTTAGACTTTAGGTTTTCTGTGGACCAGTTCTGAGCAGGTTTATTTTTATCTCTTATTTTAAATAAAAACCAGTTTGTTTGTTTTGTCAACACACAGCTGTGTTTGTTGGGCATTCCCAAACTCCGTCACGTAAGCATCCCAGTGCCCGGGTCGAACTCTAACCCACACCGAGTCTGAACAAAATGTTTCGTATTCAGCCGTGCTTTGGATTATTACTCATGTTTGCATCATGTGATTAAAGCAGAAGGCAGTTAAAGAGCCTCTTTGTTCACCTGTGGGGGGGACGGTGGGGAACAGGGAGGCTTGGCTTTACACTGAGAAAGACCTGCAGCGACACCTGGTGGACTTGCTTCAGTATGGCAGGCGTAATGACCCGGGCGTCTTCTGGATCGACTTCTTCCCCTTTGGACAATAACGTCTCTCATCTGCAGACTTTGTCCATCAGCACTGAAACTCTGACGTTTGTAAAATGTTTGGTTACTGTGATGTGTCTGTGCTCAGAGCTGCTGCTCTGAGCGCTGGTTGCGTAACCAGCTCCGTTAGTTTTAGTTTTTATTCTTGTTGGTGACAGTAAAACAAACTGAAGCACAACAGAAAAACAGAATCGTAACAAACTGAAGTCATTTCCTGTATGTTTCATGTCAGTGACGATTAGTTTCTTTTTCCTGTAAGGACCTCTGTAATCAGTGACGTAGAGCTGATTATCTCTGAATCAATCTGATTGATTGTTGCTGTTGGTTTTTGTCCCTCTGGTCTCTGGTGGGCACTGCTGGACATTTTTTATGATTTTTAATGTTTTAATCAGGAAGAAATAATCTGACAGCAGATGAAATGACTTGATTCTTATGTGTGTCTAAAGGCAGCGACTGTTATTATGGGCACGTCTGTGTCTGAACTCTTCATCGTGTCTGATCATGAACGTGTCTGCAGTGAATCAGCGTCACACAGCCTGCTTATTCGCTTATTTCCATTTACATAAAGCACATCATACCTCTGTAATGCACTCATACAACTTATTCAAACAGTGTAATCACAACATGTTTGTGCCATTTTTGCATGTTTGTATTCACAGTGGACAACGTTGAGCCATTTCATTTCTATATTGATCAAAAACAACAAGAAGCCTCAGATGTTTTTGTACAGAGTCGCGCTTCAAACCAATAAAGGTCTGAGACGGTGCTGCTGGCGTCCTGTGTGCTCTGTGATCAGGAGCTGGAGCTGTAGTGTGAGCAGGGAGGGACTTCTGTGGAAACAGAAACTCAGAGCTGTACAATAACACATGCCCCTGTGCTGCCCTCCCCTCCCTCTATAGGTTGTCCTCAGCCCCACAAACAGCTTATCAGCCGCCTTGAAGCAGTCTAACTTTGGCACAGTCCATGGACACACGATGGGGCTGTGGATGCTGCTGCTTCTGCATTTACATCTTGGTAATGCTCACTGGGGTGAAGGTGGGGGGTTACTGAAGCTTTCTGTTGTTTTCTCTGGTTTTTTACACCTTTGCAATGAAGTTTGTGTGTATTGGAGGAAAAGAGTGAGTGTGGATGTTAGCAGGAGAATTAATAATCATTCTTATTTCTACTGAAGCACTCATGGACTTACAGGAAATGTCTGATTTGAGCTCTCAGCAGGTTTACAGGGGTGTTGAATCTGTTTCTGGGGGAGTTCAAAGGAGGAGGGGGTCACAGGAAATCAGACTGGTAGTGAAGGAAAAACTGTGACAGTTTAAAAAATGACCTATTATATTAATAACATTTTAAATAACTAATTATCATTATTATTTGTTGTAAAATGTTACTTCTGGTTTCATTTCTCTTCACTTCCTTAAACTTGTAGAATGACTTTTGCTCATTTGCCAAAAGACTGACACAAAATCACAATATAAAAGTTGATAATGAAGTTTACTGACAGTAAAGTGATTTATTGCTCAGATTTTCTATAATATTATTGTTCTAAAGTCTCTGGACCTTGATAATGGTGCCATGAAGGTGCGATAAGTAAAACTTTCAGCTGGATCTTGAGGCTTGGGTTTGGTCCTTGTGCATTTCTGTTCTTAGGTTTTAAAGCAGCCTGTGTCGAGTTAATGTTCAGACACTGCTAAAGGAAGAATTTAGACACTTAAAGTAAAAGTTCTGAACTAATTTCAGATTATTTATATTGTCATAGATATCTTACAGTGTTACATGCTATAATACATGTCAGGTTTAGCTCCCTCCCTAGTCAGTGTAGGGATCTGGCTGTTAAGTGATGAGTATGAACCCTGAGCCAGGTTTATTAAGGCTGTTGTGTTTTTAACATGTTTTGTATTTTGTTCTATTTAATCTGAACAAGCCCCTAAAAACAGTCAGTGATCCCTGTCGGCCTCTCGGTTTTTATCACCACTGTTCATTTTAAAACTCAGTTTTTAAACCCTTCTGATGTAGCTACAGCCCATGCAGCAGTATATTAATGACTAACCTCGTATTGTGGATGGATTATCTCAGTTGTTCTCCTGACTGAAGTTTGGTCCGTTTACAGCATCCTGCCATGCGATTGCGATTTGTCTCTAACCATCAGGAACCCTCATGCTAACTTTTATCGAGTGGAAAAAAGTTAGCGTTCATCCTCCAGCTTCACTGTGTTTATGTTATGCTAACATAGCTGTGTAGCTAGCGGTCACGTAGCACATCATTATATACCAGCTAGCCCAACTTCAGTAACCCTACAAACATCACTGCTGTTTAGTTTTCTGTCTTCATTTATGGTGGAAGTGATAGCAGAGCTGTACGTTTGAATTTTTCAGAAATCTCTCAGTCAGAACATGCTATATCATGTTTAGGTGGAAGCCATCCATCCATCCATCCATCCATTTTCATCCGCTTTGTCCGGGGCCGGGTCGCGGGGGCAGCAGCCTAAGCAAAGAGGCCCAGACCTCCCTCTCCCCAGCCACCTCCTCCAGCTTATCCGGGGGAACACCAAGGCGTTCCCAGGCCAGCCGAGAGATATAATCTCTCCAGCGTGTCCTGGGTCTGCCCCGGGGCCTCCTCCCGGTGGGACATGCCTGGAACACCTCACCCAGGAGGCGCCCAGGGGGCATCCTTGTCAGATGCCCGAACCACCTCAGCTGGCTCCTTTCGATGTGGAGCAGCAGCTGCTCTACTCTGAGCCCCTCCCGGATGGCCGAACTTCTCACCCTATCTCTAAGGGAGAGGCCAGCCACCCTTCGGAGGAAGCTCATTTCTGCCGCTTGTATCCGCGATCTCATTCTTTCGGTCACTACCCACAGCTCGTGGCCATAGGTGAGGGTAGGGACGTAGTTTAGGTGGAAGCTAG
Source organism: Mchenga conophoros (assembly GCF_057382185.1). Classification (NCBI taxonomy): domain Eukaryota; kingdom Metazoa; phylum Chordata; class Actinopteri; order Cichliformes; family Cichlidae; genus Mchenga; species Mchenga conophoros. The sequence continues at coordinate 38,799,396 of NC_140541.1, forward strand.
CGAGCTAACTTCCTGCTAACTTCTAACTCTGTTAAATATAATAAATCCTGTTTTTATGGATGTTAAACTTAATTGTTACACCTGGTAAAGCAGCAACGCTGATCATTTTATTTAAAGATGAAAGAATTTAGATAGTTTGTAACTCTCAGTGATGCTGCAGTGTTCGTTTGACTTTGGGACCTGAAGTGGAGTTTGGACCCGGAAACAGCTAATGATGTCAGACTCAAAGAGCGGATACTGGCCACACAGGAAGTCATCGCACTTTGTAGCTGATGATTGGCCACTAGCGGACGTTGCAAGCTCTGGTTGCCTAGGTAACCATCTAAACTACTGAACATACCTTCATGTTAGTCACTGTTCTTTGGTCCAAGGGGGAAAGTTTATCTCTGGGACACGCCCACTGGGTCAGTAACAGCAGTCAACTTACTGCTAACCGCTGTCACAGAACCGCAAACCATAAAGAAAAGGTCCATGATCCAGATAAAGCAAACAGTCTCTGAACAGCAGGAGGTTAGCTACGCACTGCTAATCGGCACGCAAAGAGCCACCCATCTGATTTACTCCTGAACATAAACGGCAGACTCGTCCTTTTCCTTACTTTTAGTCTGGCTCGGTGTAAGTGATCCCTGAATTAGTCACCTGGAACGTCACTACCTGTGACGAAACGCTGACTCTGCTGTCATGTGTATGTCTTTCTTCCAACAGCCTGCACTGCATTTATGTAGTAGCCACTTGTCTGTGGCTCAGGTAAGTTTCGTTTCCCTCTCAGTCTGTACTGAAGTGCTCTTTGCTGTAGGTCTCTGAACAGTCACAGCCTTTTATAGCGGTGACTCTGTGATTGAAGTGCAGAATCTCAGCTTTACTTCACGGGATTGAACAGGAATATTACTCACTTAGTTGAGAGACTACAGACATTTCTTTGCACAGTTTCTGATTTTCAGGAGATCAAATGGAGCTGCTGTTTCTCTGTAAATGAAGCGGGTGAAAGGTCTGGAGGTGATCCAACTGTCCACATTCCCATTTGGAAGCTCTTTTTGTAAGCCCACCCTTCCCAAACCTGGAGGTTTAATCGTGATCATTTTGAATAAAGGCTGAAGGTGAGTGACAGAGTCCACTTGTCCAAAGTAGGCCAAAAGGCAGGTCAGAGCAGCTCTGAGTGAAACATCCGTCGTCTCCTGTGGATGTCTTTAAAGAACTAAAGAACACTGTCATGATCCAAGCACATCATACAGACACCTCACAGACACACTGTGATGTATTCCCATCATGAAGATGTTTCCTCATCATCATCTTGATGCTTTGAACCCAGATGTGACAAACGAGCAGGTAGATCTGCTCTACCGTATCAATTTCAAAATTCTCTTGCTTACTTTTAAAATTTTCAATCGGCTCCCAGGTATCTATCCGATCGCCTCCATTTGTAGATCTTCCAATCAAATGCTCCTGACCCAACCAAGGTCTCGTCTGAAGTCCAGAGGAGGTCAGGCCTTTGCTGTCGTAGCTCCCAGCCTCTGGAATAACATCCCTCCCTATATTCGTTCCTCCGAGTCCATCCAGTCTTTAAATTGCGTCTTAAAACGTGTTATTGTAGTTTGGCTTTTGATTCAAACTAGTTTCGTGGCTAGTTATGCTGTCAAAGGAGCTTGCAAAGAAAAGCGTCTGGCAAGCTCCTTTGACTACGATGACCTGGATGACTGAGAACCTTCACAGACGGCTAGTTATGCTGTTTACCTTATTGTTTCTTGTCCTCCTTCTAACTGTTTTTATTCTGTCTTATGCTATTGCTCTGACCGACTGTGAAGCACTTTGGTCAACTTAGTTGTATTATTAAGTGCTATAGAAATACATTTTGATTTGATTTGATGTGAGACCTGCGAGGACAGAGGGACGATGCAGTTGTCAATCAAATGTAGCTCCGCCCTAAACCCTCCCTGTTTTCAGGTCCCTTCTTACTCCAATGAGACCATCTTTTTTGAGTTGGAGGCTTATGTCTCACAGACCTCTATGCAATCAGACTTCATTTCACAGCCAGAGGAGTCGGCCCCTGCTGGACATTAGAGCTTTAAGCTTTTCTATTTCCGACTTCTAAACTAGTTTTGTGAAAAGTTCCTGCAGATTCAGCTTCCCTACATTTCTCACCCACATTTATGATTTCAGCTCCAAAGTGTCAGGATGGTGATAGCGAACAGCTTTAAAGCATTAATTTCTCCGATCACGCTGGGTTATTCCAGCTTTCACATGTGAATAAATATCTGACCATTCAGGTCACTGCGTTTGGCCACACTTGCTCTCGTAGCTCAAGTCACACAAAGTTATAAACAGTAAATAATCCTGCATCCCTCAGATTCACAGCTAGCTGCTGCTGCGGGTCAGTCGGCTCTCTGAATCAGTACTCTGCCTCCTCAGATGTGGTCACAACTCTAATAAACAGGAGCTCAATCCTGAAACCCGTCCCAAGGCTTCGACTCGGGGATCAGAATAGGAAATCCTCCCTGCTGCCGCCTGCTCCTGAGCATCGGACAAACCAGAATCTCTGTTTCTTCCTTTTTGTGTTCAGGAACATCAGGACGAGCTCATCGTTTCATGCTAACATTACAGACAAGTTCACATCTGAAAAATTCTGAATTTTGAGTCAGTCTGTGTGTAAAGGCCTACGATAACAGGAGTCTTCCTCACGTTGAGTCTTCCTCACTTGACTGGATGTTGTAAGGGGGGTTTTCTTCACCATGGAAAGGATCCTGGGATCATCCCCCTCTGTCTCCTGTGGATGTCCACGATCTTGTCTTTGTTCTCTCTGTGGACCAAACTGTTAATGAGTCCTCAGCAAATGGTCCCTCGCACTATTGGATGGATGAGTTTTGTTTTTGAAGAAACAAAGATATATCCACTCCTGTGTAAGAAACAGTGTTAAGTACATTATCCTGTTATAAAATAGTGGATTATTCCACTCCGTGAAGTAAAGCTGAGAGTTTGTACTTCAAATGCGTTTTGAGAGGTTCATTTTAAATCTGCAGAGCCGAAACTGTGTGAGTACAAACACTTCCTGTCTAAGCATACAGGAGGATTATTTTAAAACTTTTTTATATCCTCTTCCTTTCTGTAGCGACGGGCATTTCCCTTTCTGCACCCTCCAGCGTTTCCATCTCTTCCATCAACTTGGAACACACACTCAGCTTCCAGCCGGGCCCTCAGACCCCCTCTGACGCCCAATTCATGGTAGAAGTCGTCCGCTCCAGGTATTCAGAAAATCTGATCAGAAATTTAAGCTGTCTCAAACAAAACCGATTCAGATTCAGAGTGTCAGGCTAAATTTAAAGGCTTTCGCTGGTCTTTTTAATAGAGCAGCTTGGACAGATTGCTTGGTCTTGTTTGACACGGCAGAGCAGTGATTAGTGATTAGTACTATCACAGCACAAAGGTTAAAACCAGCCAGTGTCTCCTGACTAACCTCGTATTGTGGATGGATTATCTCAGTTGTTCTCCTGACTGAAGTTTGGTCCGTTTACAGCATCCTGCCATGTGATTGCATTTGTCTCTAACCATCAGGAACCCTCATGTTAACTTTTATCGAGTGGAAAAAAGTTAGCGTTCATCCTCCAGCTTCACTGTGTTTATGCTAGGCTAACATAGCTGTGTTGCTAGCGATCACGTAGCACATCATTATATAGCAGCTAGCCCAACTTCAGTAACCCTACAAATGTCACTGCTGTTTAGTTTTCTGTCTTCATTTATGTTGGAAGTGATAGCAGAGCTGTACGTTTGAATTTTTCAGAAATCTCTCAGTCAGGACATGCTATATCATGTTTAGGTGGAAGCTAGCAAGCGAACTTCCTGCTAACTTCTAACTCTGTTAAACGTAATAAATCCTGTTTTCATGGATGTTAAACTTAATTGTTACACCTGGTAAAGCAGCAACGCTGATAATTTTATTTAAAGATGAAAGATTTTAGACAGTTTGTAACTCTCGGTGATGCCGCAGTGTTCGTTTGACTTTGGGACCTGAAGCGGAGTTTAGGACCCAGATTACTCCGTGAGGCCCCTTGACTACAGTTGCCGTAACCCCCTGATAGTTCATCAAGCGGTGCGGCTTCATCTTGTACCAAAGTTGTTGTAAAACATTTTTAACAGATTTTTGAGCGCCGTGTACGTCATGAAATCGGTTCCAGGTCAGTAAGCACAACCAGAGTTCATACATAAGGAGCACTGATGATTTTTGAGAAAATTAAAGGATTTTAAGTGCGCCTTATGGTGCGGAAAATACAGTACATCAGAGACTGTGTGGTTAGCTTTGTAGTCAGAAATGTAAAAACGGCGCCTGGGAATGACTCAAGTCGATATTCTAGTGATGATGTCCCAGAAACAGAAGCAGTTTCTGTGTTATAACATGAATTCTTCACTGTACTCTTGGTTTCTCAGTCCCTGAGGTTTGGCACCTCCTGGGCTGAAGGTGCTTCTTACTAAAACGTCAGGTCACAATAATGTCAGTAAAGTTAATTTCAGCCTCGTTTGATCCTGAATGATATCTCCTGTGTTTGTTGCTTATTTAGCTCCTTTGTTCAGTAAGTTTCATGTTTCATTTCTGTTTCTGAGGCACCTCTAAATACAGAGTCAGCACTTTCCTTTCTGAGTAAATGTAAACTTTCATATTTATTTGAAGGCAGATGTGAGGTTATTTATTGTGGATGACGCACACGCCCACAGCTTCATTCATCTGTGAAAGGTTTATTTCACAGGATGACACAGTAATCTGTCCGTCTTTGTGTTTTGTTTTCTTCGACATGAAGAAAGCAGTTGTGGAAGCCGGTGCCGGCTTGCGTGGCACTGAGGGCGGGACAAACATGTGACCTGACCAGAGCCTTCAAGGACCCGTTCGACCACTACGTAGCTCGTGTCCAGGCCTTCACGGCCACCCAGAGGTCCAGCTGGACGGTATCGGACAGCTTCCTGCCGCTGTCAGACAGTGAGGCACTTTAACACGTTTCATTACCAGTTTTATGATGAAAGCATGAGCGTGTGATGGAGAGCCAACACAGCACACTTGTACCTATTATTATGTCATATTTGTTGTAACCTTACAGCAGTGTAAAACGATAACTCCTATTAACACAGGTTACATCAGTAACTCCACCCACCATCTTGCATTTAACACCACAAACATCATATTTTTCTGGTTTTGTGGTTGTTTTATCAAAGCTCGCCCTGAGCCAGGATACGTCGCCGTATCCACGTCATGTGACTGTTCGTGCCATCACCTGTACATTCCTAATGATTTACCTTCATCTTCTTCTAGTCCTGCTCACAGCTTCGTTAAACAGATGTTACACGGTCCCATGACGTTTTCCTTTGAGAACAGTTTCCCTGGTTAGAAATCTCTTCAGGGTTTTTCTGCTGACAGAAACTAAAATCATCGCCTGTGTTTGTGTCGCTGTACTGATTTGTGTCCAGTCTCCTTCCAGCTGACTGAATTTCTTCTTTTTTCTGTAGCTGTGATTGGACCTCCTGACATTGCGGTGTCTGGATGTGGGAACTGTTTAATCCTGCACCTCACACTTCCTGAAGTCTTGGCGAGCGAGCACCTGAAGGACAGCCACACAGACTTAGTCTTCCACGTACGACGAACCCGCGACGGAGCGGAGGTATGTCGGCCGTACACTCAGGCTACGCCCACCAGCACTCGGGTGTTTTTTGAAAAGGGGGTTTCCCCCGTTACCCCCAAGAACTGCTTTAAACATGAAAACACAAAATACGAGAAAAGTCAGGTGGATATTTAAACCTAACGGTACAAGAATGCAGACAAACCAGAAGCTGCCCCACCATCATAAAACCAGATAAATGTACACTTGTTTGTCTTCTTTCAGTTTTTCTGTAACCCAGGACCCCATTTACATGTGGACAAAAGGCCAAACACACAAAGACTGAGACTTTTCTAAAACAACCTACAAACTCTGCCTGTTGTTTTAGATTATCTTGTAGATTTTGTGTGTGTGGACACAAAGGTGTCCCTCAGAAAGTTCCTTACATGTTGATCCAGTTATACAAGCTTTTCTTTAATGAGTGAATCTTGGCTTTTATTTTATAAGTAAATCTTGTTTTTTTTGTTGGTATAAAATAACTTTTCTGATTAAAGAGAATTCAGGGATATTTAAGTTTTGTAAATCATCGCAGTGTTCAGAAACTAAAAGTGTTTAAAACACAAATTGAAATCTAAAATCATTTTGTGACTCGTTCAACGATAAATGAAAACAAATGAATGAACATGTCAAACACGTTTTTTCATCAGGATTTGAGTTTTGAAGCAACATTTATTCAGATTACAGTCTTTACTTGTGCCGCTGCAAATACAACAAATATTTTACCAACACAATAATTTTACGACTAAACTTTCGGAGCGCTTCGGTTGTCTCGGCGCCGTCACACTGGTAATCTGAGTTCTGCAAACATGCGTGCGTTTAAACGGTACTTCCTGTCTTCCTCCTGTGGCTACACCCACAGGGGTTTGCATGTGGTTGTGTTTTTGGTGTACTCGACAGTACAAAGTTCCTGCACACGTCTGTGAAGGACTACATTTCCAGATTTTTATTAGTACTTCTCTCGCTTTGACTTATTACAAGGAAATGTTTTATGATCTTGTGAAGTTCTCATGGTTCATTCAAATGTAGGTTTTTGTTCTTGGTCATCATCATGTAAGACGACACAGTTTTCCATGGAGAGCAAACTTTCCTACATTTCAGCCCTGCTGTTAATAAACGGTGAGGCTCAACATTTACTCTTCCACCTTAAACAGGAGCTGACCTCATCCACGCTCCTTTAGCAGCACTTCTGTGTTTTGTGGAAAATTTGAACTTTTTGATGCTGAGACGAACCAGCCGCAGAGCCTCGGATCCTCCCGCGTCACGCACACCTGCGTGTTGTAACGGAGGCCGTTTACATGCTGTGAAACTCTGAGCCGTGTGGAATACCAAGAAATCACAACGGCAAACCCACACAGCAGCTCGTCTGAAAGCTCGCTACGATTATTAAGCACCTCGCGGCTTGGAGAGGCGCCGCTGACGTTTTTCACTCTGTGGTTTTTGGCAGCGTCTTCCTCTCCCCAGCTCACATCTGCCTGTGTTCGGGGAAACGCTGAGCTTCAAGAGAAGAGGGTCAGTCATCTCTGCGAGCTGGAACATGTCGGCTGGAGGAGATTAAACACACATGATTGACAGAGTCTTCCTCAATAAGCAGGACCTGAAAGTCCCATTGAAAGTTACAGAAAAATCCCCCGCTTACATGTCCTGGTAGGCAGGATTCATTCACTTTGTGGGGGTCAGCTGATACCCCCTGATCGGGGTCAGGAGTTAAGCAGGTGAGACAGCGTCTGGAGGTTTGGGCTGCAGGTGTAGAGCTGATTTATAGCCTGTATCACATTTACACAGGAGGCGCTAACACAAAGAGCACATTCACACGCCCCAAAATACATCTGTGACCAAAATAAGCGTAATAAACAAAAACCTAAACAAAACGTTATTATGAAGATGAATATATTCCTATTTGTAGCAGTAATAGTGATGTTTCTGCACAATCAATAAGAGTCAAGCTGGACAGCACATCTGTGGCCACGCCCACACATGTGATTAATACTCTGGGTGCTTTAAGTGCAACCACTTACTGTCTAATTGTCCTCGTCCACGTGGAAACGCAGAAGTGTTGGCCAATCAGAAGCCTACATCAAAAACATGGCGCACGGTCTGGTGTCAAAAAAGGAAGTAAAGGTGCGCACGAGGCACGACAAGCAGCTTTCAAAAGCTCCGCTTTCACACATAGCTTTCCAAACCATCTTATATTTATGGGGAAAATAAGACATTTACAACAAAAATGGCAAATTTTCAGTACAAATGTGAAACGTTTATGAGAAAAACAATAAACTCTTCAGTATGTTGGAAAATGTGTCGTATCCTGCAGATTGTAGCAGAGCAACAAACTAACAACTATTCTGGCTTTGATCAAATACTTATTACAAATAAAACTTTAATGTACGACTTCACAGTATTTCCTGTAAAACTAGGATGAAAATAATTCACATATTGAGCTAAAATCCACTAAAACAACACTTAATGTCTTCTTCACAAGAAAAATAAAAGCAGTTCAAAGCAGTTGTAGCAAAAACACAGTAAATACATAACAAACATTAAAGAAAAACAGTTATTTTGAGGGTTTTGGTGAAAAAACAACTTTTTCCACCACAGTCTCAGTCGGCTCATTATCTTCTGATTGTTGCTGCTGGATGTGAGTCCTCTCGTTCTCTGTGTCCCTTTTGTGGAAAAACTTCTTGGTTATGTTTAATCAAGAAGTCGTATGTGGTTACGTTTATAAAATTATAGTGATTTGTTGTTGCTGTCTTCATGGGTACTTAAAGGTTTAAAGCTCATTAAACCAGGAGGAGATGGTGCCGTCACCGAGATGATCAGCCCACCAGCGGCTGGGCGAAGGCGGGACACGACCTCCTTAACCTCGATACTCACTAATGCTCAGCTTTGACAGCTGGAAATAACTGCACAAACACAGAATACGAGCAACTTAACGAGCTGCAACAGCAGCTTACTGAAAATATCCCTGTGATGGAACTTTATGAATCGATCACGAGCCACACGACTTTCATCGCATTTATGTCCGAGTACACAAAATGAACATTTTCTGCTGAAGTCGACATCATGAGTCCAGGATGGAGTCGTGTCACACTTTCACATTATGAGTAGTGAGTCCATCCTCAGTGACCCTGAACTCTCTAAAATGTTCAGGTGTGAACACAGTTTGTCCAGCAAATCCACGTCTCACCTGTGTGGACTTTTATGTGACGCACACACATATACAGTACTGTGCAAAGGTTTTAGGCAGGTGAGAGAAACTGCTGTAAACAAAGAATGCTTTCAAAAATCAAAGAGTTAATCATTTATTTTTATCAGTCAGTGAATGAACAAAAGAGAAATCTAAACCCCATCGGTGTTTGGTGGGACCCCTTTGCCTTCTTCTAGGCACACTTGCACACCGTTTCTCAGCTGGTAGGTTGATCAAACACCTCAGAGATATAAGCACAGACCTGTGGATGTGGGCTTCCTCACAGCTTTCTGTCTCTGATCCCAGACATATATGAGTCCACACAGGGCCACCTCTGGCCCAGATGTTTCTGCGCTCTGTAGCTCCTCATGTTAGCGGCTCAGTGCGTCGTTCTGCTTTACTTCCTGTTCTGATCAGCTGCTGAGCTGCAGCTCTTCCTGTCTTTGGAAAAATAAAATCACGGTTGTAACACAGGAAGTGATGCACTGTACAAAGTACAGTGCATCTGCACCAGTTTGTTTGGAATGACAAGAAATGGAGGAAAGAGCGCCACCTGGAGGAACTAGTGGAGAAGCTACAGGTCAGGTAACTACATAACATAAACCTGCCTGCAGAGAATCAGAAATCTGTGAAGGTTTGGTCGAAGGTTTAAAAGCTTCCTGACCTGCAGGTTTTCCCGTATTGTCAGTTTCCTCCTTCTGTGTTGGATCAGGCTCTCCTTTTCTAACGTGCTGCGCTTCTTTGCCTCTGCATGTGTTTTTAAAAAGCCCACAAACCAGAACATTCAGTCTTCACCTTGTCCAGCTTTTCACCAGCTGTGTTCATGTGCACGTGTTTAAGCTCAGGTCCACAAACAGTTTGTGGACACGTTGGAGAACACTCTGATTTTGGTGGCCGTGAAGCTGAGCATCAGGACTTTTCACAGTGAATCATCCACACCACACAGCAGCAGATCCATGACCGACCTTTGATGGGGGATCTCAGGGTTGGCTGAAGCGTGGTCCATTTTCAGCATCTTCTTCCTGTCACATGATAACGTTTGTTTGCGCCTGTCGGACCGTCAGTATGAACTTTGTCTGTTTGTGTGTTTCAGTTCACGCTGCATATGCCCTACTCTGAGGAGACTGTGATCAGCTACCTGCAGACAGGTGTGGAGTACTGTGTGACCGCCTCCGTCAAGCCGCACTTCTCCAAAGCCATCCCGAGTGAAGCTCAGTGTGCCTTCACCAGCCCCCCACCCAGAAACTCACGTATGTGTGGCTGCAGACTTGCTCTCCTGCTTAATGTCATTTCAGTTTAGTGAGCTAAAAGACGACAGCTCTAATTTTATCTTGTTTTGATGTATAAACAGCTGAATTAACCCACTTTACTGTTTATCACAGAGTTCTTCTTCTCTTGCTTCTGTAGTACGTCACAGAGGGGGTCAAAGCCCCGCCCACCAGAGCATGAGACCCAATTGGAAAGAAAGTTGGATTAAAGAGGGGAGGAGTTAGGACAGCTAGTTTCAGGGTCTGGTATAAGATGAAGGAGGAGTCCAGAAGTCCAGACACGAGCCGATGCTTATTACAAGTTTATGATGGCGCTAAAGCTGACCTGATTGTCCACGGTGTGACAGGAAGACTCTGTCCACACGCTGCTGTAGCTTATTTGGAGTCTGGTGATAAAGAAATCCTGTTTGTGCCACAAAATCATGTTTGATAAGTTAGAATATTTATTGAATGTCAATGTTCTCACTGCTCAGAGACACGAGGAAACTCCAGAGTGTCAGTTTTGAATTGAATGTAGTATGTAAGACGCACCTCTGTGATTAGCCTAGCTCTTCTTTTCACATGATGTCACATTCGTGCGTCCGGCACAGCCAATGGGAGCTCGGTTTTATTACCGTGTATGGACACATGCGTGTTCACAGACCTCACGCCCTGATGAAGGCACATGGACCGTGTTCGAAGACTGAAAGAGGAACCTGGTTTCAGAGCGAGCACTTCCTCTCAGGCATGTAAATGTGCAGGTGGAAGTCTAACACCTGCACCCTGGTCTCTTCCTCAGTGTACATGCTGGTGGTGCTGCTGGGGGCCTTCTGCGCGCTGGTGTTCCTCCTCATGGCGTTGGTCGCCTACGGCAGCCGGCTGACCTTCAGTGTGCTGAAAACGAGACTTCCCAAATCTCTGGTAACAGCGACTAATCGATCAGATTTAACCAGTTTATCAATCATCTGATGACACAAACTACGTTTGATGCAGTCCACAGGAAGTCACATGACACAGTGTGGGATCAGTGTTTCGCCTCTGCTGCTGTTGTTAACGGTGTTTTTATTTAAATGCTGGTGTCTGCATGTACTCGTGGTCAGAGCTGCTGTGACTGAGCAGAGGTCAGAGTAAACGGTCCCGCCCTCTCTTCCAGTCGTACGTCATCCTCTACCGGCGAGGAAGCGCTCCACCCGGACTCTCGCCTCAGAGCTCACATGACGACGGCTCGTCTGACCGCCTGAAGAGGAGCCACTCGGAGAAGTCTGTTTAGGTGGAGCCGGCGGAGCGGGTGTGGGGCTTCAGGTGTAATGATGTGTAACAAGTATTTTATGGATGATGTCGGTTGGCATCTGTTACACCACCGCAGTGGATTCTGGATCAAACAAACTTTGGTTCAGTGGGCTGAACAAGCTCAGATCATTTTAACTCTGCCACCTATTCTTAATATTTGTATAAAAGTCCTGCTCTGTTTGCTCTGAGCCTGAAAATGGGGCGCGTGTATAAAAATGTCAAACTCCTGAACAGCTGATGCAGTCCTTCAGTCTCACCTGGACTGATTGAGTTCAGATGGTCATCGTCGCTGAGCTGACACGGTTTCCCACAGGGACACGTCCCACAACAGGTCGTTCCCATCTTTGTCGGACCTGTGACGATGTAATCCTGACAATAGCGTCTCCTGTGAATCTGAATAACGTCTGTGTCTATATTTTTATAACCTGGAGCTCTTCTTCATCCCATTAATCGAGACAGGAAGTGAAATTTTCATAAAATCTCGGTGTCGTTACTGTGAGTTTATATGTGAAGCGTTACTGTGAAGTGTTCCTGTATTTCCTGCTTTCTGTGCTAAATAAGCAGACCCATGCTTTTCATTTAAAGTCAAGTTTATCTGGTTTGCAGGGGAGTGAAGGGTGGATGCCTGTGCAGCCATCTCCACCCATATTTGGAGTGAACTTTGAATGCGATGATTTTTCTTTGATTGTTTTCTTGACTTGTCTTTCTTTCATTTTTAAATAAAGCAAACTGAACTCTGAGAGTCTGATGTGAGGGTTTGTGGATGATGCTGTATTAATCACACTTTGGACTCACCTGTTTAAAGCAGGTGAGGACGAGCTTCCACACACTGAGATCAAATCCCTCGAGGTCACAGGTCAACCTTTGTGAACATAACCTAGAATCATCACATTTTTACCTCCGGTGCATCTAATGGGAGGCTGCCTGTATCTTTTAAAGTGCTCTTGAGCAACAGTTCTTCAGCTTTCTGGAGCTCCTCTTTGGACATTTGCACAGTCTGAAAAAAGACTAGACGAAAGGAACAGATATTTCCTGAATGTATGTTTGCCATCCATCCATCATCCATCTTCTTCCGCTTTATCCGGGGCCGGGTCTCGGGGGCAGCAGCCCAAGCACAGAAGCCCAGACCTCCCTCTCCCCAGCCACCTCCTCCAGCTTATCCGGGGGAACACCAAGGCCCGGGGCCTCCGCCCGGTGGGACATGCCCAGAAAACCTCACCCAGGAGGCGCCCAGGAGGCATCCTGGTCAGATGCCCGAACCAACTCAGCTGACTCCTTTCAATGTGGAGGAGCAGCGGCTCTGCTCTGAGCCCCTCCCGGATGGCCGAACTCCTCACCCTATCTTTAAGGTGTATGTTGTTTGTATTTATTGTTGTATTTGTATTTTTGTAGGTTTGCATTTTAAAGGAAATACGATACGACTTTATTGATCCCATGGAGGAGAAGTTTGTGCATTGCCACAGCTCAGGTACAGATAGCAGAAGAACACAAAGAGTATATCAAGAATAGAAAGTCAAGAAATACAAAGTAAATAAGATAATACACAATATCCGGCTCTAGACTAACTTTTTGTGCGCCTAACCTTACAAACTAACCCATAATAGCTGTCCATACAGACAGTATTGATTTGTAAATGATTAACTATCAATCCTCTCGACACAAAGTTCTTTATTTGGAGCACATTTCTACCAGAAAGCCCAGTTACTGAAAAAGTTCTTGTGCCTAACGAGCTTCACTGAGCTCAAATTTAAACTTAACACCGTCTCAGAGGTCCCGCCCTTGACTGTCTCTGATTGGCTTAGACCACGATATGAGCATAGTGTCGTCTGTTGTCGGCCACACAGAGACTTTTTTTTACTCGAACAGCTGCTCCATTATTTTAGTGACATTATTGAGGAATTAGGTCGCATTTGCAACCAAACTGGCTGCACTCTAGAGCCCTGCTCTATACAGCAGCAGCTGAGGTTCTATGTACACGCATGCACAGTATGTGTTATGGATAAAGGGCTGTGGAAATATGCAAGTAATAGCTATCTAACAGTATAGACATGTACATGCACACATCCATACAAATGTAGGAATCATTTAGAGTGCAGCTCTTCAGTATTTCACAGGAGCTCAAACAGCAGAGTTTTAATGAAGCAGGGGCTGACTGCTGTCTTCTACAGGGGAGGATGCTCACACCTCATCGTCAGGTCACCACAGGTGCAGAGTGGTGATGTAGTGAAGGATGGCGGTCTCCTTCAGCCTGGTGGTGCTTCCTCTGCAGGACCTCATTCAGGTCTTGAGCGTGGCTCCTATCTTACAGCTCATGCTGTGTGTGTGTGTGTGTGTGTGTGTGTGTGTGTGTGTGTGTGTGTGTGTGTGTGTGTGTGTGAGACTGAGTGTATCAGGGATGGAATATGCTCTCTGAATACTCCCCCACTCTTGTAAACAGATGTTCCAGACCAGCGGTGTACCAAAAATGCAAAAATGGAGTGCACTCGTAGCAGTGGTGAGACGTGCGTGGATGGAGGTGTTGCACTCCATGGCGACCGAACCAGAGAGTTCCAGGTGAGGTCATGGCCATCGATGTATTTGGACCCGGCCAAGTCCTTCTTCAGCTGTCTCAGTGGTCGATGGCTGGACTACACATTTGCCACAACCTTCCTCGCAGCGCTCATGAAACAGCTTCCCCAGCTCTGGACGCAATGCTGTTTTGATCCTGAGAGACAGTTACTTCTACATCTGCATCATCGCTCTCAGCGCCACTCTCCCAAAACTCTTCGTCAGGCTCAACATGAGCTTCCTCCATGAGGCCGCCTCTCTCTGACTCTCTGTCCAGTTCAACATCCAAACTAGGCAGAGGGTGACGTCACACAATGCACTGGCACAAGATGGCGCTGCACATGCTCTAAAACCAGTAACTTTAAACACTTACTGGTCAAATCCATCACAGACCTGACACAGCACCTGAGCGACGGTCCACAGTTCACTGAAACCTCCTCAGAAATGCTGTCATGAAGACATTCTTAATGAAGGGAAACAGGAGGACAGACTGAGGCTGAAAATGACACCAGAACTGGACTGAAGGTCAGAGGAACAGGTGTGATGGAGAGATGGATCCACATCATGGTCAGTGTGTACGAGGAGGTCAGGAGGAGGTCCAGCAGTGAGAGTCTGCAGCCATCTGTGAAGCACGGTGGAGGCTGTGTCATGGTTTCAGGTCAGTCAGTGCTGTTGGAGATCTTAAACTGATGAATTACAGAGTCTGATCCACCACGCAGGAACATCTGGAAACATCTGACTGGCAGCAGCTTCATTTTTCAGCACGCCGATGATCCCAAACACACTGAGAGAGCAGTGAAAGCACACAGGAACACACACACGAGTCATGGAGTCCAGTGTCGAGTGGAGACTGCTTTGTTCCTCCTGAATTGGAGGCCTTGTTTCTTGAAGAGTCAAACACCATCCCGCTCATGCAGCGTTGTAGAGACATGCAGCCAGAGCTGCAAAGCACTGTGGGTGAGCCTCATGCACCCGCGTAGCTTCTACGTCTCTAAGCAGGCCTTAGCCATCACTCGTCATCGCTGTGTTATCAGTTAAATACAGGGACCAAACAGTGCTGCAAACATGCTTATCTGCTGGGAAGCTTTAACATGGGAGTCTACGGGGACGGGCTCGCTGCTTCCCCTACTGGACGTCAGAGGAACTGCATGTTTTGTGCTTCAGTGTGTTTCCGTCACCACGAGTGTGTGAACAGGTCCTCACAGCATCACACACACACTCCTGCCTTCCTTCCTTATGAGGCCCACTGTCATAATGACTTCAACCACAGACTGACCCGAGCCTCAGCTTGAACACACCGCGAGTCCGAACCCCCCTGCCCCCTAAAGCTGCCACCTGCCCACGTGACTGCACACTGTAAAAAGTAAGTGTCGGTGAAAACGTTGAGAAGTGCTACGGTTCCGTTTCGGAATAACTCGGTGCTGTTGGTTCGTCTGCCTGTGACTAAGCAGCAGACATGCGCGCTGTCACATAAATAAACCCACGTATAAATAAAGGCACGTGACACCCCGTGTGCGCGTGCTCTGGGTGAACCCACACTTTTTCCAGCGCGCTCTGATTCCTTGAAGCCGGACTCGTTTCTGCGCACACGCCAGTTTCGCTTCCGCGTACTTCCCCGCCTCTTGTTGCCGTGAAAGCTACCAGGAAACACACTCGGAGCCGGATCACAGCACACTGACAGCGGCGAACCTGCCGGGGACATGGCAGCCTCTGTGTGCGCCTTCATCCTGGCGCTTTACGCACTGTGCGGCTCCGCAGGTAAGCACACCTTTACTTTGAGGGCAGGTGAGGAGGAGGCGGTCTGACGGAGGGAAAGGCAGCGCAGAGCGTCTGGAGCTCAAAAAGAAAGCTCAGCTAGTGACGAGTGTTTAAACTAAAGCTGTGAGCTGAAACCCAGAGCACAGTCTGCTGTTTACTCAGTCAGACAGGTGAACTTTGACCCCAGCACAAGAGACAGCAGTGTGTTTTAGTGTCAGCGAACAGCGCTCATGTCTTTGTGTTTGTGCTCAGCCGGCTCAGGAGGGCTCAGCGCACCCACCCACGTCCGACTGACGTCCTACAACATGGACCTGGTGCTCAGGTGGGATCCACCTGAAGGGACGACCGATGTTCTGACCTACACGGCCGAGTACAGGTGAGTCACCGGCGGGTGTGACAGCTTCAGGTGATCGCAGTTTAGTGTCAGAGAACTGAGTCACTTTCAGTTTGAATGTTTACCTTCAGGAGGGCGAGTGCGATCATCACACTTAGGGCTGGGTATCGTCACTGATTTCTAGAATCGATTCAATTCCGATTCACAAGGTCCCGAATCGAAATTTTGACAGTCAGAAATATTATAATTCAGATCAGAACATTTACATATTTTTGTATCTATAAAAAGGAAGCTGACACACGCAAGACTTTATCAAAGGTGTGAGCATCACAGCAGAGGCCTTTGTGTCAAAGTAGCTGAAGATAAAACACAGAAAAACATGAAGGTGATTTTCCTGGCCTGGGATTTTATAAAAATATTCTGCAGTACATCAAAAACGAAAGAAAACCATTAATCAACACATGATTGTAATCTGAAGTTACAGCGGTTTTATTAGAGACACAGCATTTTGCATTTTGCATAATTTCAAAAAGTTTTAATTTGTTCAGTATTGAACGGCAGAAATTAGGTTTTCTTTTCGGAAGTATATAAAACGAAAAAAAAAGAAAGTCGGCCGACAGCCTGTAAACAACGGTAGTCTTGTGCGTAACAAGTAAGCGAATAATGAAGAAAACAGATTTTTAGACGGGAAACTGTTCTTGAAGTATACTGAGAGAGAGAGGGAGAGAGAGAGAGAGCTGTGCATCGTGGTCGAAGCAAAACAGTAAAAGTCAGAGTGAATACATGACGATGTTTATGTGAAGTGTAGTTTGGATCTTCTTTTGCTGCTGGTTCGGTCAATATTGTTTGGAGAGACATCAAACTAACAGCTTTAGAATCAGCGCATAAAGGGCGTGAACACACGGACCCGCCGAATCAGAATCAGCGAGCTGTCGGCTTTCAGCCCCGACCGTGAGAAAGGCGACATCTCACTGATTCTGATCCGTGGGTTCGCGCTGTGTGTTTAAGTCTTTGTGCAGAATCCGTGTTCCTGCTCTCATTTACTCTCTTAGCTGTTTGGTGGTTCTTGAAATTTTGTGAGATTTCACCTGAGATTCTGGCATTTCGGGCAAAATAAATTTATATAAAAAAATCGATTCAGGATTTTAATGAATCGATTTTACGTTATCCAAGCCAGAATCGATTTTAATCGATGAATCGATTATAAAAACCCAGCCCTAATCACACTGCGAGCTAGAAAAGGAAACTTAATCTTTGGGTCTTACTCGTCGCTGTCAGTGGAAAATCAAAGATTCCAGAGCAGCTGGGCTCAGAAATGGACGTTATTCTTCCTCCGAAGAGTCCGATCACCTCAGTGTTTGGGAGCAGGTCACACTTCGCTTTGTCATATTTTTAGTTGCTCTCTGAATCAGGGATGCCAAACATGAGGCCTGGGGACCAGCACCGGCCCACCAGAGGCTCCATTCTGGACAGTTCATAAAGTATTATGAAGAAGTTTTACCTGCAGGACACTGGCTTGGGAATACGTGGAAAGTTAAAATATTCCTAGATCTTTATAAACTACTGACATCATACAGAATGAGTGCACGTTTGCTCACTCCTGCCAAAATAAAAAATGAAAGGCTGCAGCAATAAAACATCCGCTGATGCTTTCTCCTATGAAACCCTTCGGTTCAGCGATGCTGCAGAGCTTCAGGTCCTGCTGGGATTTGTCCCAAGTAAGGCGCGAGCCTTTTCCCAGGGTCTGCATGGACTGAAGGAACAGTGACTGCAATAAAGCCTGTGAGCGCAGGATGTACTCTGTTCAGGCCACATAGAGGAAGTTGGATAAACTGTCAGTAAGATAATCCATGCAGAATGTGAACTAATGAAATCCGATGTGGCCACAGACCGCCCCTGAGAAGACCCGCCTACCTTGATGTACTCACGCGTGCGAGCAAACCTGACCCCCACGACAAGCCCATTACCGTCAGATTATGAAACGCCACCCTATTCAGCTCTTCCCACCATGTCTGTGTCCGATGGGCTCCTGCAAAAAGCTCATTATCTGCAAACTGACGCGCCGCCATCCCTGCATGAGGAAGCACCTGTACCTCCAGGTGAAGCGCTGATGGTGCCTCGCGATGAGGAGACTGAAACAGCCGTGTCCAAAGAAGAAGTACAAACGCAGTTATGGAATCACAAAGTCACAAAAGTTACTCATCCAAGAGCGGGGGAACGGTGAGTTCCAGCTGTTGTTCTGGGAGAGATCATTCTAAGAAGAACGGATTTCATGAGTCTGTATAAATGTGCCCTCGTGTCCAGCATCAGGAGTTTTTCCTGCAGGCAGTATAAATTTGAACCTGATGTCTTTCTGTAGGAACAAACATTTAAAACTCAGCGCTGAGTAAACCTTCCATCACACCTGGATTTACCTGGATGCAGAGGTGCGGCGGTTATTCTGTAGAACGCCGTGCGCTGATGAACAGTGTGTTTGCAGACTCGTGGATTAGTCGTGTTTTTTCTCTCCTGTTGAGATGTCGAGTAAAACCGTCACAGGAACATCTTCGCTTCTTTGTGGGTGTTGACCTCCGACCTCAGCCCCTCCTCCCTGCGCTGTCAGATCTCGGCTTTATGAGGTCGATCTGATGAAGACGTGCGTTCAGGCAGAAGTCAGGAGGCGGAGTCGTGTTCAGATGAACAGATTAAACTGCGGTGCGTTTGTGGAACCGACACAACCGCCGTCATGTCCAAACATAATCTCAGCATCTGATTGGTCAGGGCACAGCCTTCCATCTGTGCCCGGCTCAGGCAAGCCGGCGGCGTTCCCGGGTCTTCTTTGCGTGGACGCAGTGATGATCCTGAGCCCATGCAGATGTGTTCATCCAGCTGTGTGCGCTCTGGAAACACCCGGCCTCCTCTTTAGTTGGCAGACGTCGAGGTTTACACTCTTCTCCAGCCTTTTGTTGCAGCTCGTCCAACTTTTCTGAAAAACGATTCTAAAGCGGTGTCAGTGTCAGCACTCGATGTGCTCCCTTTGTGCGTTTTCAGATGATCCTTAATGATTATTTAAAAACAGTATGCACGTGCTCTGAAACGGTGAGGACAGCGCAGTGACTGCAGACCGGTTTAGTCCTGCTTTGCATATGAATCTGTGATATCTGCACCATCAGTCCTGCTGTTCCACATTTCTGAAAAGCTGCAATCAGATCACTTACAGGAAGAACAGCACCTGCCTTTCTCCTGCTCTCCGGCCCACTGAAGCCATTTTAATATGTGTGGTGTGGTTTGTGAGGACCGTGGTGAAATCGAAGCTGTTATTGTTGCGGTCCAGGTGTTCACACAACAGAAACGTCCTCTTATCTGCAGCGTCTCTGTTCTGGGAAACGCCTCCACTCGACTGACTCGTTAGAAAGCAAACGCACGCTTTTCTGTCCCGATGCACAAACGGTGAACGTGGCGTTCCAGCTTTGATGTAACCAGCACCGCCAGCTCGTGTGAGCGTTAGTTTCTTTGCTTCGTGCCGTCACACGTCCTGCAGGATAAAGTCGTGAGATCTTCTTGAACAGCGGTCGTGTTCCCGAGAGGAGAACATCTGTCTGAAGTCACACCTGTGACGCCATCGCTGTGTTTCTCTGTTACAGAAGCTTAGCAACTGGATACAACAATGGCTGCACAAACACATCAGCCCTCAAATGTGAGTTCACCTCCTCCTCCATCACCGTGCACGGGAGTTACACGGGCAGAGTGCGGGCGCATCGGGGGGCCGAGAGCTCCAGCTGGGTGGAGAGTAACGTCATTGACATGGACAGACACAGTAAGTGAAGCTCGTCATATGTATTTAGTATTTAGTATTTATTTATTTATTGTCATTGTCAAGAACAATGAAATTGCGTTTGGGGCTTCCATACAACCCAAAAAAAAAAAAAAAGAAGAAAATAATAAATACCCCTTAAAACCCAAGTGTACATATTTAACCCAGTGTGACTCCAATGCAATAAGACAATCCTTAGCAATAATGTTCGTAGAAATTCAGACAAAGACCTGAGAAACATGACAAAATACAACAATGCAACCCATTCAATATTATTGTACTGTGAGATATGATATCAGATATGATAGTTATCTATTTAAGAAAGAGGGGGGGGGGGCAGGAGGGGGAAGAGAATAAAGATATGATGCACCAATGCAGACCAGTTCATTGCTATTAAGAAGTTGGATATGGTTATTGTCCGTGAGAGGGGGGCAGAGAGTTCAGGAGCCTCACAGCCTGTGGATACAGGCTGTTGGCTTTCTAACGTTTGGTGTTTCTGCGGAGCTCGTTTGTCTCTGATCCAGTAGCGTGACACAGAGAGGAAAACCGAGTATTAGCCGATGACGAGCTGATGGGTGTCGTTTATCCCACTGAAACTTTTGCCCGTTTGGCACTCGGGTGGAAATTTTAGCTCTGTGCTAAAAAACCAGCCCATAGTGATTGGAGAGGGGATCTAACCCCTGCAGTTATCTGCATTTGAAACTATGAAATCTGCAGGCACAAAGCAAGACCTTTGCTTCTGGGAGCTTTTGGTATCCTCTCGTTGGCCACTTCTACTGGACAGAGCTGAAGCTTTTCCAGTTGTGCCACATGTGCTCCACAGTGGGAAATGTTGCTCTAACTCCCATCGGCTGCTCAGTTTTGTTCCAAGCTTCCATGTTAGTGGATTTCCAGGCCAAGACTTTCCCCTCTGTCGTCTGGTATTTACAAAGGAAGAGGCTAAAAAGCCAGCTGACAATTATAAGGCAGCAGATAATAACCCTCACAGCTGACTTGTAGATGATTAAGGTTATTTTCCCTCGTGTAATGTCATCATTGATCTAACAGAACAAGTTTTGGGAGGTAAAATGAAAGATTGGTGAATGAGACCATTTGGTGGCTCTCAGAGAAGCTTCCTGAGATCAGGATGGTCCCCTTCAGCTCCGGTTCAGACTGTGGCAGCAGCTGTGTGGGGAGTCTGCAGTTATGCAATGACTGCTTCAGCAGGGGACGTCTGAAGAGCCTCGCTGAGCTGAAGACGATCAGAAATGAAACCGTGAGCGAGCTTTTCAGCGTCTCGCTCGTCAGAGCTCTCGCCGTCGCTGACTTCAGTCCAGTCAGAGTGAAATCCTGGTTTCTGTGTTTCTGTCTGTGTCCTCAGTGAAACCGTCTGCCGTCATGGTGGGAACCTCCCCAGCTCCAAGCACACTGGCATGACAGAGCTGTAGCAGATGGAGTGGACTGTTAGAGAAGCTGCAGCTTTGATTTTGTCCAATAAAAACGTCTCTCCACATCTGTCCCCCTCAGCCTTCATCGGTCCACCTGATGTGACTCTTCATGTCACTGGGACATCTTTGGAAGTCAGCATTAAAGACCCAGTGTTCAAGCAGTCAGAACTGAGGGAGACGTACACCTCGGCCACCTATAACATCACCTACTGGAAGAGCAGCTCGAAGGAAGAGGTGGGAACGCCGGTTTGTAGTTTTAGCTTCTAATATTATTAGAAGCTAACATTATGCCAGCTAATATCAGGCTCCAGTGTCCTAAAATCACACTTTCCCTCTGATAAACAGTTTGATTACGTTCTCATATCACACGAGAGTTTGTTCACAAAGCGTCTGGGTGCAACAATGTTAGATGCACAATAAAGTTTCATTAAACCAGCTAAAAGCAGCAGAAACAGCATTGCTAAGGACACTTAAGCATAAGCTCAACAACTCATGGCTGAGCTCCCCTGACTTGCACTGGCCTCCTGTCACAGAGCTTCACAGCCTCTTTCAGATTAAATAAAGGTGGCGGCGTCTCGCCCACCAGTGACAGCTGAGGTAAACAGCACTGACAGCCTTCCACAGGCTTGGAGGTGGACGCGGTCCAAACAGTAGCAGGAATACGGCCACAACCGTTATGATGTACAGTCCAAATTTCATGTGTTTGATCTCTCATAGAAGCATGTTTGTCCTACAGCAGCCACCGTAGTTAGAGCTACGCACTTAAAGTGTGAGGGGTAAGAAACTGCTGACAGCTAGTGATGATGTTTTACACACTGTAACTAGGGATGCACCGATACCAGTATCGGTGCATCCCTAACTGTAACTTTTAAAAATTCAAAGAGTGAAAACAGTGAAATCAGCTGAGCTCCTCTGCTGCCTCCTACAGGTAGAAACAATGAGTGACATGATGCAGGACCGAGTGGTTCTTAGTGACCTGGACCCGCTGAGCGAATACTGCGTCCAGGTCCAAATCATCACCAACATGAACCCCAGACCGAGCGAGTACAGCGACGTCGTCTGTGAGCGCACCGGTGACGGTAGGCACCGCCGTCACACAGCCGTCACAATCGCTCAAGGTGTCGCTGATGGGCTCACCTGCTGCTGTGTGGTTTTCTTACAGTGGATGCAGCTCCGTGGGTGGCGGCCGTGGTGGCGTTTGTGGTCATGGCCACGGTGGTGGCTCTGGTGGTGACTCTGGTGGTCTACTGGAAACAAATCTCCAAGTTCCTGTGCCCAGAAGTCGTGCTGCCGCCACACTTTAAAGAGGTGTGTGTGTGTGTGTGTGTGTGTGTGTGTGTGTGTGTGTGTGTGTGTGTGTGTGTGTGTGTGTGTGTGTGTGTGTGTGTGTGTGTGTGTGTGTTCTTTAATCTAACACTGACCTTTCTGCCCCGCCCCCTCAGTCTCTGCTGCTGAATGATCCCAACTCCATCTACCCAGTCTCGCTGCCCTCTGAGCACTGCGACCACGTCAGCATCGTAGCAGACCACAGGACTGAGGAGGAAGGAGGGTGCAGCACTCAGCCTGATACCTCACAGGATGGGGGCTAGGAGGCGCAGGAGGGGGTGGGATGCACTTTAAAGACTCTGAGAATCGGCCTCTGACTGTGAGGTTTTAGAGCTGTGAACTCTGCAGCAGTGAAGTGATGAAGACGAGCAAGAACAGGTGAAGCTGGCCCAGGTGAAGCTGTTCCCACTGTCACAGGCTGCTGTTTATACTTTAATAGTTTATTCATGTCAATGTAAATGTTTTGCTTTCTACTGGTTTTTTAATGGTTTTAATGGTCGGAGGTTAACCGAAGCCTGTGCTGCTCCTGCTCGTAGGAACCAGGTGACCCGATGCTGGGCTGTACTGAGACAGTCTGGGTCTTTTACTGCTCTGTCTTCGTAGCCCAGTTTAATTACGTGTTCAGTAACTGGATTACAACATAACTACATGTGAAGGTGTAGCCCTGCAGGCTGTGTGTTTGGGTGTAGTAATAACTGATGTGGGGATGAGGTTGGCTTGGGTTTGCCACCAGCTGCTGTGAGACCTCGCCGTCCTCTGCTGTTTCCAGCGGGTTCACCTTGGATCTCCATCAGGCAGGATTCGGGCCGTCCAGCAGAACTTATGATGAAGAAGTGTGAACACTGTAAATACTCTGATTTATTTCTAATAAAAGTCTTTGTGACGGATGAAATGCTTCTGATTGTTCTTCGCTACAGAAACACGTGAAACATCGTTTTAAATCAGACTCAAACTTGGCTGCTGGTGTTCCAGATCAAGTGGCGTTGGTCAAACAGATGTGTGGTAGACTTGCTTTTCAGGACTCCATTTGAGTGCTCACAAAGTAAACTGCACGCTTTAGTTGTGAAGCGAAAACGCTGAAATCGCAGTAATAACACGTGCGAGGGGAACGATAACAACGACAAGATTCTCCAGATCGTTTGCTCTGTCCTGTGAACTGCATCGGCGTGGTGTCAGTCGTTTGGTGTTTCTGCGATCGTGCGAGAGAACCTCACCAGGGAAACTTTTTGAATATTTTATTGTTCAGCAGCAACAAGACTGACGGAGTGTGTTTGAGGGAAGCTCACAAATGTCAGGGAGGAAATATTTGATGTTTATTTGCTGGTTTGTCGGTAGCAGCTCCTGAAAAGCAAGTCTACCACACATCTGTTCGAGCAACTGTTGCCAACCAAGTTGATTTTGCCTCTGACAAAGACGACTCCTCAGCCAGGCCTCATTTCAAAGCCCTGTAGCGCCACCCTGAGGCCCCAGTGCTACCTGTACACGGGCCGTTGAGGCCAGCAGGAGGCGCTCCAGTTGAACTTGTTTTCCCATCAGTCACTGCGTGGACGCACACTTCAGCTGCATTTATGAATCATTTGAACCCTCCTTTATTTATTTTGTGCATCTCGATGATGTTTTGTTCTGCTGGGCTGTTCTTTTGGTCCGGCTCTCAGACTAAAGGTCAGCTGTCACATCACATCACATGTTTTTTTTACAGGCTACTGACAAAAAAACAAACACTTTTAACCACATCCTCGCTGAAAACACAGAAATGCAGAACTTCAGCAGCACAGGAAGTTTCAGGGTTTTACTCAGAACCAGAAAAACTTTATTTTGAGACGTGAGGCAGAGCCTTCAGTTCTCAGGCCCCTCTTCTGTGGAACCAGTTTGGATCCAGGAGACAGACACTATCTCTACTTTCAAGATTAGGCTTCAAACTTTCCTCTTT
This sequence comes from Mchenga conophoros, assembly GCF_057382185.1. Taxonomy (NCBI): domain Eukaryota; kingdom Metazoa; phylum Chordata; class Actinopteri; order Cichliformes; family Cichlidae; genus Mchenga; species Mchenga conophoros. The sequence goes on from NC_140541.1 coordinate 38,823,862, forward strand.
GCTAAAGCATATAGTTAGGGCTGGACCAGGTGACCCTGAATCCTCCCTTAGTTATGCTGCAATAGACGTAGGCTGCCGGGGATTCCCATGATGCACTGGGTGTTTCTTCTTCACTCTCTTAAACAAAGTCTATTTTAGTTTCATGATCTGTAATGAAATGATCTAAATCATTTATAAAACAAACTGACCTCTACACCTGATCTTAAAACCTATTTTGTCACATCTAAGTTGTAATTGGAACATGAGATGAAAATGCAAAGTTTTCTTTTCTTCACTGTTACTTGTGTTGTTGCAGGATGGGGTTAAAATCATATTTTCCTGGGTATGAGCTCCTGATCCCTCAGCTCCCAGTATGAAGTGGTTTAGTGGTGTTCTTCTCACAGGCATCTGTGTCACCTTCCCTGGAGCTGCTGGTTTAATCTTTTAAACTTGTAGGTCCTGAAACAATCTTTGCTTTCCAGTAAAATTCCTTTTGTGTCTCGTTTGTCCTGAAAAGTTTATCTGGCTGTGTTTCCTACTGACGTTGGAACTGTGACAGTTTCAGTATGGCTGTTGAGGACAGCGTGCATACTAGGGCTGCCACGACTAGTCACGATTAGTCGACGACTGATTTAATAGTCGACGCGTCGTTTGAAGCTTTGTAAGATCACAAAAGACGCAGGAATAAGTAGCAGGATGTGATGTTACAACACTGGTGAAATATTAGTGTGTCATATATTTGTTCACGACATTTTTCTTATGGGCAAAAGTATTGATATCATGATGAAGAAGGGTGGTGATTCTTATGACTTTGTGTATATAATTTGGCATTTTGTACAAATGTGGGCTGATAATAAATATATGATATCATTTCATTCTTTTCAAAGGTTTATTCCCATGACGCACAGACAGACACAATTGAAAGGTACAAATGCGCATGAAACGAATTCAAACGTGCTGCAGATGTGTGTCACAGGTTGATCTGGCACTCGGCCAGAGGTGGCGCTGGTTGACTGGAGTCCATGTTAGTGCACAAAGTAAACTGCCCGCTGTAGTTGTGAAGCAAAAACGCTGAAACCGGAGAAATAAAACGTGCGAGGGGAACGGTAACGAGTGGTGGAGGCCCCGCCCGTGCTTTTATTTTGAAAACAACGCAGGAACAGAGCTCCACGAATTACAGACGTCCCGTGTCTGCCGGTGTGGAAGTTTCTCGGTCCGTGGGTCCTCTCAACAGCGCGATGTCCGCCGCCCCCCGCCACAGAGTGGCTCTCCTTCACGGCTTCCTCTTCTTCTTCTGCGGTAAGTCCCACACCTGGTTGCGTTTGCGTAGCATCCTAGCCTCGGTCCGTGCTGCTGCTTTACTTCATATAAATCAAATCAAATATATTTGAGATTAAAGGAGCTTCGTCTCAGCCCGCAGCTGTGCGCGCGCGTACACGTGTGAGTACATCATGTCAACAAAGTCTTCATTTGGTGTGTTTCCCTTTAGTGATCACAGCTTCTACTGGTGTGTGAGGGTCGGCTCGTGCAGTGTAGGGTGACTGGTCGATAACTGGTCGATAACTGGTCGATAACTGGTCGATAACTGGTTAACAGTCGGCCAGTGTGAGGCTTGGTGGTGCTTTATGGTTTAACGGTGGCCATAATAGTTTTACAGGGAGTCATTTAGAGTCGGTCAGCCTGGATGAACCTGCAGGACTCATGACTGTCATGACAGGTTCCCAGTGGTCACATGGGTTTAGTACTGATCTGTTTCAGGTGGCTGCTGCTGTAACGCACAGCTCTCCCCGTCAGTGTGTCTCTAGTATTTGTGTGCAGACTCTGGTGCTGTGTGAGCTGCTGATTGTTGTGTGGATTCACTTTCATTTCACTTTGCCTCGGTGTGTTTCTCTCTGATTCATGACTTGAGTTTCACTGTGAGTCTGAGGCCACGCCTGTGTCAGTGGCGTGTCTCTGCAGGCTGAAGGACACTTCCCCTCCCCTCCTCAGGCACAGATCGCACAGACACCGTTTCCTGTAGTTGTGTGCTTGCGGTGGTGAAGGCTGGCACGTCGTTACTCAGGGCGGTGAGCCGACACCCTTTGTTGAGCAACAGTTTCACCTTGAAGTTGTTCTGCTTTGGATTCGCATCAGTAACACGTTTGGCACACAGACCCCCCCACTCAGCTCGCTGTCACTGCACTGCATTTAACTCATATACACCATCAACATGTCCACGCTACACTCGCTTCAGCAGATCTCCACCTGCAGGGCTGAAAAACGTCAGCTCTGAGGAAACATCGAGTCAGCTTTAAAGCCACTGCAGGAGTCCCGGTCTGAAGACTCGGCCTGTGTTTGTTAAAGCAGCTGTGAGCAGCTGTGTGATGCTTCCTTTAGATTCCTTCTGCTGCGTACAAATAGCTCTGCTGTGTATAAAAGAGTAAAAGTGGTGAGAAAATCAAATCAGTCAGTTCTGTCCCACACAGTCAGTGATTTCACAGCGGCAGCGCGTTGAAACATGAATATGGGCTCAAAATGTGGTCATAAATATTTTGTACTTGTAAAAAAGATTTGTGTGTGTAAAAAAAATTTGTGTGTGGACTTAGAAAAAAAACCCTGCAAGTTACAAGTACGGATTTTTGACCCCATTTTCTTCCTTTCATCTGATTGGTCAATGTCATGTCAATCACAAATGTAACAATCCAATCAGAGAGCAGATGGGTTTGGCTGTCGAGGGGCGCTTTTTTGAATTGCAGGTCTTTGAAGGGAATAAATGCCCTTTTACATGCCAACCCAGCGTTTTCCTTCATCACCACGAAGGAAAACAGTCTGGTTGTCTGAGTTTGGTGATTTTTGTGTCACAGGACTACGTGTTTAATACAGGGACTTCAACAGAGCTGCGGACCGCGGGGTGAGGGGGGGCAGTGTTTTGGAAATGACAGTCTTCATCACAAAGCTTTCTTCGTTATGAATTAGCATACATGTTTTTATTGAACATTTGAAGAACCAGCAAAAAAACCCAGAAACTCTTGTAGTTCACATAAAGTCAGAGATAGAAAAGACAAGGAGCAGGTGCATCTAGTGCAGGTAGAGCTGCTGCACACAGAGCCCAGCAGCCAGCAACAAATCCTGGATCCTTGGCTTTTAGTTAGCAGTTAGCATTAGCAGCACATCCTGCGTCCGATGTGAAAGGACCTTTATGCTGCGCACTGTGACTCACAGCAATGGTCCCGGGTCAGCCCTGACGTTGTGTTAAACTAATCCTAAAGTAATGATGGCGTTTCTAACCACTGATATAGCACAACTTTATCCTTTCAACAGCTGCTGAAAGTTAGGGGACCTAGCTGCTATCGGATTTTTATATAGAGATCCTCCAGCTTCAAACTGTATCACCCTTCAAGGACCTGCAGTTCAAAAAAGTGTCCCTCCGACAGCCAAACCCATCTGTTCTCTGATTGGATAGTTACATTGGTCAATGTCATGTCAATCACAAATCAGATGAAAGGAAGAAAAATAGGGTCAAAATTCGTATTTGTAACGTGCAGGGTTTTTTTGGCTAAGTCCACACACAAATCTTTTTTACACATACGAAACTGATTTACAAGTACAAAATATTTATGACCACATTTTGAGCCCATAGGAAGCTCGGTCTTTATCCACAGTTCCTCCTTCACTCTCACAAATGCTTTCTCGCTCATATTTTTATTCTGCTCAGAAACACCTGTGCTTTATTTTTGTCCCTGGGGCTGCTGGGTAAATAATCACTCTCACTCCCAGTGCGGTCCGGTTTTAGTCGCAGCACTTCCTGTTCCTCGGCAGACGCTGTGCTGGTGTTTTTACTCGATGTGCAGACGCTTGTTTTCGTGGCTGATACGATTATTGTTATTCTGATCTAGGGCTGTTTGATATAACTATATATATATATATATATATATATATATATATATATATATATATATATAAAATTGTAGGTTGTGTATCCTTCAGGTGTTAATGGGGTTATTGAAAATGTGCGTATGTGTGTATATACGTAGGTATGGATAGATAGAAACATATATGTGTATATATTAAAAAAAAAAAAAAAAAATTACACATAACATATAATGTAATTACAAGGAGGTATTTCTGTAGTCTATTGATACTAGATAGTGGAAAAGGGGTGGGATTAAATAAGCTTATGCTTCTTCCTGCTCCTTTTTGAACATGGACGTTATTTGGAGTTGTGGTTGCTCGTTTTCCTTTTGTTTGCTTTGTTCATTTGTCTCTTTTAATTCTATTTTTTTTTAAATACTTTTTCAGCATGTTCAAAATAAAGATTCAATCAATCAATCAATATCGGATGGCGATATAAAAACGTCGATCGTTTCATTTTACGCTATCGTTTGTTTCGTGGTGTCGCAAAATAAACTGTTTACAGCAATATGTGTTCATGGTTCTGATGTCACTGTAGTGGCTATATTCATTTATTAAAGTTCTCTTTCTCTTATATGTAATATCACCACACTACGGACGGACAAGCGCCTGTTTTTATGCGTTGTCGTTAGCAACAACGACAGTAACAGCATCGCGTGTCCGCTTGTTTATGTTCCACATAAACCTTTCACAATAAAGCTCAAGATCCTGTTGAGACTTTTCAAAATAAACTGAATCACGTGAAAGATGCAGATTATTTACGATGAGAAGTAAAAAAGAGCCGCCAGGTGCTAAAAAATCAACCTTAGACTCAAACATCAGAACAGGCTTTTCCCCGCAGCACGCCGTGTAATAAATACTCACAAAGAAAAAAATGTATCGTTTCATGCATCGTTAAAACACTCGACTCCGGGTAAAGGACGCGCAGCTGGAAACACTTCACGCAAGTCGAGCTGCCCGAGATTCACAGAATTTACAGGAATTGTTACATTTTTGTGATTTATATCGTTGTCAGGACGATAGAATTCTGATATCGGGATGTGAGATTTTGGTCATATCGCACAGCTCTATTCTGATCACAGCCACGTGGACCTGATTTACAGCTGCGGGGCCAGCAGCTGAGGACGAAGGAACAACATAAGGGTCATGTGACAAGTTGATGGCTATTTTTCAAAATAAAAGCCTCACTTAGTTCTAGGACCTAGGGATGGATAATTGGGGAGGGAATCAAACACGGGGTTCATGTCCCAGACTGAGGTCACAATGACCACCTGTGGACACCTGAAGACCGAGACTAGAGGCAAGATGGCGGCAGCTGATCTGCTGCGTGTGCACGTGTTACAAACCCTCAGACACACACACACAGCAGGGCTATAGACTAACGTTTACTTCTGTAACTTGTCCTTTTCCCCATGTGTCTGCGATGACACCTGTAACCTGGGTGCATGTGACATCATTACTGGAGGTGGGGTTTATTTTCAAGCCATTTGAACTTTGAACGGAACATCTTCTTTGGGAATATCGTAGGCAATGTTAAACCTCATGTCGGCGTCCTCTGACGACCTGTTTGCTGCTGCCTGAAAGGCCGATGTCTCGGGACTACTTCCTGTGAGGTCGCGCTGACGACACTGAGCTGGAAAGATTTCTGTTTTTCTCTTCGCACACACATGTTGACTTTCTCAGAGAGATAGCGATATAGAACGCATAGTATGCAAACTGTTAACCCCACTCCAGCCAATCCCCCGCTGCCCCGCCCTCTCCTCCCTGCCCCGCCCCTCTCCTCCCTGTGCAACAAGCAGCAGGCACACCTGGCAAACAGAGTGAATATCTCTGATTGGTTCAGACAACGATATGAGCACAACGTGTGTCTGTTGTTGACCACACAGAGACTTTCTCTTCTTTCAGCTGGTCGCGGTCTTGTGACCTACGATTTTTTTTCAGTCGCACCTTTGAGGAAGTAGGTCACATGTCTAGAGCCTTGCACACACATGTTTACTTTCTCAAAGACAGAAACAGAAATCTTTTCAGCTCAGTGTGTCGTCAGCGCGGCCTCACAGGAATCAGTCCTGAAACATCAGCCTGATTTGATTACTGATTGATTGATTACCAATAATTAGCATCAGGCCTGAGGAATCCTCATTGATCGGTCCTGTCTGATATCTCTTTTTATTTGGACCCCGCCCTCTAACAGCTGGGGTTGGACGGCTCTTATAATAGAGATTGAAAATGTGACGTCACTCAGGGGTAAAACCGCAAAGAATTCTGGGAACTTGTGGCAAGAGGTACTAGCGCACGCAGGCTTTCAATTGAACTCAGTCACACAGCGATAAAAAGAAACACAAAAATGGCAAGAAGCTGTTGTATTATTAACTGCAATAGCCGGTCACATGACAGCCACAGGAAGCCGACGGGTAAAGAGAGTGTTTTTATCGGATTACGTCGTTGAAGAGAAATTGTTCGAGCCATGTTTCCGAAGTAACAAAGACGCGACGGATGGCCTGGATTGCAGCCATTCAAAGAGCAAATATAACGTCTCAGAACACTCCAGCTCACAGGTTAGTCTGCTCCAAGCATTTACACGAAGGTCAGTGTTTTGTAGTAGTTAATACGTCATTTTTCTTAACATAATTGGTGACATAGGTTACAAGCAAGTCTGGCGCTGAACAGAAATTGTCGCGCTATGTTCCTTTGTTTATTGTGCATAAATAGTGAATTGTCCTGACACAATATTGCGTTTCGCTTCTGTTATTATGGTACACTGACAAAAACATATACTTTTATTCACAGGATAAAACAGTTGTTTTGTATCACTAATTGCCCAGTACGATTACAGCATACAATATTATCGTCACTGCTACATTTCTGTGATGCTACCAGAAATTATTTCCACTACTAATTAATTACCGTTGAGCTCAAAGGTCCTATTAATAAACGGTTAACGAATGTGTATTTATGACGACGATTTGTGAGACTGGTAAACTTATGATACGTACGATGGTCTTTCGTTCTACACGGTGCGTTTCAAGGTCCTGCACCCATCCGTCGGTAAACTGTACCTGGGCTTGTTGCAGTGACCTGAAGTTACTAAACTTCATGAGTGTATGCACTCACTCCAAGAACCGTATGATTATAAATATGAGCGTGGTGAAAGTTGGGCAGCACGCTGACGTCTTTTGTCCCTCTGTGTGCTCGTGAGGATCTAACACTTTCACTGGTTTGATTTTTTTCCTCGTATCTTTTCTTTGACTTTTCATCAAGTCTGTCTTTGTACGGACCGGCATTGTTCTCCTTCGTTTTGTACAGAACTTTTTTAGGGGACAAAGAAAAAGCAAGAATTTATTGGAACCGAAGAATGAATGTTTTGCGGTGCTGCAAATGCTTGCATTTGATGCAGTACTTGGATTGTTTTGCCACGAGTTACCGGCATGCAATGCGCGAAAATCACGTGGTCTGTCAATCTCTATACAAACAGAAGATGAATGTGTGTCACTCTGTTTTTGTCCTGCAGGTGGAGCCGATGGATCCGAGGTGCCGCCTCCTCAGAACGTCATCACGAAGACCTTGAACACCAACTACACGCTGAGCTGGGACTGGCCGCCGGGCGCTGCAGGGACCCACGCCGTCACCTTCACCACGCAATATGTGCCGTAAGTCTGAGAATCACGAGGGCGGGGCTTATTTACCTGTCAGACGGTGGACACAGGGGACGTGGTCCACCTGAAACATGTTTTCTTGATTCAAATTCAAATCAAATTCAAATTCAAATTCAAATTTTATTTGTCACGTACACAGTCATACACAGTACGATATGTAGTGAAATGCTTGGACAACTGCTCGTGACCTAAAGAAAACAAAAAAGGAAAAGGCTATGAATAAGATAGGAAATAAATATGAAAAATTAAAAAGGGTAAATTTAACTAGGAAGGAATAAAATATAAATTAAGGTTAAAAATGAAATAACTGTACAACACAAATTAGAATGAAGGGTAAATTTAACTGGGAAGAATAAGATAAAATATATAAATTAAAGTTGAAAATAAAATAACTGTACAACAAAATACACAATATAGAACTATATAAGAATGTATGAAGAAATATAAATAAATATATACACAATAACAGCAGCTGTACAAGTATTAACCGGAAATGAAGAATATAGTGACCAGTGTTGTGCAAAACCAAAGTCCAGAAAGTCCAGTGTGTGTGTAAGAACCATATGTGTGGGTCAGTACTGTGTGGTGGTGTGATTGAGAGACCGTATCGCCTGCGGGAAGAAGCTCCTCCTCAGTCTCTCTGTGTTGGTCTTCAGGGAGCGGAATCGCTTTCCTGACCTCAGCAGAGAGAACAGTCTGTTGTTGGGATGGCTGAGGTCCTTCACCATCTTCCTGGCCTTGGTCCAGCACCGCCTGCTGTAGATTGAGTGCAGGTCAGGGAGCTCGGAGCGGATGGTGCGCTCAGCTGACCGCACAACCCTCTGTAGAGCTCGTCTGTCCTGCATGGTGCTGTTCCCGAACCAGGTTAAGATGTTTCCCGCCAGGATGCTCTCTATGGTGCAGGAGTAAAAGTTCCTGAGCACCTTGGAGGGCAGTTGGAAGTCTCTCAAGCGTCTGAGGTGGTAGAGACGCTGTCGGGCCTTTTTCACCACGGTGTTGATGTGACAGGACCATGACAGGTCCTGCGTGATGTGAACTCCGAGGTATTTGAAGCTGTCCACTCTCTCCACTGGGCACTCGTTGATGACGGGGGTCTGGTAGTTCCTCTCCTGCTTAGTGCTGAAGTCCACTATCAGCTCCTTTGTCTTACTGACGTTTAGAAGGAGGTTGTTCCTCTGGCACCAGTTCTCCAGATTCCTAATCTCCTTCAGGTAGGCCGTCTCGTTGTTATCAGAGATCAGGCCCACCACGACGGTGTCGTCAGCAAACTTGATGATGGTGGTGGAGCTGGTAGTGGCCACGCAGTCATATGTGTACAAAGAGTACAGCAGGGGGCTCAGAACACACCCCTGGGGGGCTCCAGTGCTGAGAGTGGTGGAGGCTGAGACATGTCCGCCCATCCTTACTGCCTGTGGTCTGCCAGTTAGGAAGTTGGAGATCCACTGACACATAGATGAGCTGAGTCCCAGATGCTCCAGCTTGGTGGTGAGTGTGGAGGGAATTATGGTGTTAAATGCAGAGCTGTAGTCTATGAAGAGCATTTTAACATAATTCCCCCTTCTAGTGTCCAAGTGAGTGAGTGATGTGTGGAGGAGATGAGAGATGGCATCGTCTGTGGAACGATTTGGACGGTAAGCGAACTGTAGTGGGTCCAGTGTGTCTGGTAGTGAAGAAATGATGAAGTCTCTGACCAGGCGTTCAAAGCACTTCATCACTACTGAGGTGAGGGCTACAGGGCGATAGTCATTGAGAGAAGCAGGGTGGGGTTTCTTCGGGACAGGAACAATGATGGACTCTTTGAAGCATGTGGGGATCACCGACTGAGATAAAGAGATGTTGAATATCTCAGTGAACACAGGAGCTAGCTGGTATGCGCAGTCTCTTAGGATACGACCTGGGATGCCGTCTGGTCCTGCTGCTTTCCTGGTGTTCACTCTCTTGAAGGCTCTCCTTACTTCATGCTCGGAGATAACGAGCACGTTTCCGGTGCTGGCAGTATCTTCCTGTCTGCAGCCGTTAGCGCCGCTAACACTAGCATTGTTGGAGACCTTAACTGCAGCCTCGAAGCGAGCATAGAAAGTGTTCAGCTCGTCTGCCAGAGTCACGGCCGCGTTCGTCATACCGGTTGTTGGTGCTTTATAGTCCGTTATTGTCCTTAGTCCCCGCCACAGGCTCCTAGAGTCACTCTGTTGGAGTTGTGACTCTAGTTTCCTCCCGTAGCGCTGCTTCGCCTCTTTCACCGCCCTCCGCACGTTATATGACGCGGCTTTGTACGGGTCCATGTCCCCCGTCATGAGTCCCGTGTTGTAGGCAGCGGTGCGGGATCTCAGAGCGTCGCGGATGGTTTTATCCACCCACGGCTTCTGGTTGGGAAACGTTGTGATAGTCTTTGTCTCCACGGTATCATCCGCTAGTTTCCCGATGAATCCCACAACCGCTTCCGTAAACACGTTGACGTCATCGTCGGAGCTGTTTCTGAACATGCCCCAGTCTGCGTCATCGAGTGCGTCCTTTAACGCGGCCACCGATTGATCCGTCCAGCGCGCGACCTTCCTCTGAACCGGAACTTCCTGTTTCAGCCTTTGTTTGTATTTTGGCATGAGGAAGATGGCGGCGTGATCAGATTTGCCAAACGGGGGGCGGGATTGTGCCTTGTAGCCATCCTTGACCGTAGTGTAGCAGTGGTCCAGTGTCCTTTCACCCCTGGTGGGGCAGGTGATGTGTTGATAAAAGTTCGGCGCTGCGCGTTTGAGGTTGGCGCTATTAAAGTCCCCCGTCACAATAAGCGCAGCGTCCCGGTGTTGTGTCTGGTGCTGTGTGAGTGCCTCATGCAGCTCGCATAAGGCGGTGACCGTGTCCGCTTGTGGTGGAATATAAACGGCACTTACAATGACCGATGTAAATTCCCGAGGTAGATAAAAAGGACGACGCATGATGGACAGTAGTTCCAGATTTGGTGTGCAGGAGCGTGTGAGAGGAACAACGTTCGCACTGTTGCACCAGTTGTTGTTCACCATTAAACACACGCCGCCTCCCCTTGACTTCCCCGAGTCCCGTGTCCTGTCCATGCGGTGAACCGAGAAGAACTCGGCCGGCTGGATGGCGTGGTCCGGCACCGCTGGGTTCAGCCATGTCTCGGTGAAGCAGAGGAGATTGCAGTCCCGAATGTCTCTCTGGAACTTTATCCTGGCCCTGAGGTCGTCAAGCTTGTTCTCCAGTGACTGGACGTTGGCGAGCAGGATGCTAGGCAGAGGTGTGCGGTGTGCACGAGCTCTCAGCCTGTTCCTGACGCCGGCTCGCTTCCCTCTAGGCCGCCGCCGCTTCCCTTTGTTCTCCCTCGAGATCTCACTCGGCCAGCTCGGATCCGGAGTTAAAAACTTCGAATTGTGAGTACATTGTATACCAATAGAAACAAGAGTGTCACTGTCATACCTAATGTACCCAATGGTGATGATTTTGCCGATTTAGAAACGCTGAAAACTAACTTAAAAAACAAAGACAAAGAAAAAGTGGTCGGAGCAGTCATGACGGCAGCCGACCTCACCGGCGCCATCTTAAAGAAGATTCAGGTTCAAACAGGTTTGAGCTGAGAGAAACTAACTGTGAGCCAGCTTTAAAGTCAGTTACCATGGTAACACAGAGCGCTGCTGAGAGAGAAACCAGCCCTGAGTAAAGAATGACATCATCAATGGAGCTGTGGCACCGGGATTCACCATGGCGACGGGCCGCTGTGGTAACTCTGCTGCTCTTAACATTAAACGTAGCCTTCCTCCAAATGGAGGCTCTGCTCCTTATCCCGCCGTTGCCATGGTATCGGGCTCGCTTTCATGGACTCGGGCCTGGGTGAACTTTGATCGGCTTCAAAGTCTCTATCGCCCCCTGGTGTCTGGCTGGAGTATAGGTCCTAAACCCCGCCTCCTCCATGTTAGCGGATGGGACTGGGGTCAGGCTGATATAAAACAGTTCTCCTCAGATAATTTTTTCCAAAAATTCTTTCTTACATTATCAGTAGTTCTCATCGCACTGATTTGTGTTCAGTTGGTCTCCTTTGGTTGGTCTCCCAGAGAAAAACAAGTAATTTCCCCATGGGGATCAATAAAGTATCCATTATTATTATTATTATTATTATTATTTCTATTAAGTTTGATTCTAATTAAACTTATAATGCTGTTAAAAATCATCACAACACTTCTGACTCGCAGTCACGGATAAACTTGCGTCTCTCTGTTTGGGAGTAGCAGATAGAGCGTGGATGCCGAGAGGAGCTCCAGCGTCCCGACTGTTTCAAACAGACAGCCTGACGTGTTCTTCAGTAAACTGGACTACCCGACAGAACAGAGGAAAGTTAAATGTGTTTGTAAGCTAATCCGTAACTAACGTCCTTAGCTAGCTAGCTAGCAGAAACTCGTTTTTTAAAGTGCGTTTAGCTAATCCGAGCAGGTGAATGAATTTACCCTGACTAAGGAAATGAAGAGAAACGCCCCGGGCCGCTCAGTTACTAACTAACTACCGTTACTGTACTTTTAGACTGTAAGAGCAACAGGACTCTGCTTCTGCTCCTGTGCAGAGCTGATTATTAAATATGTGCAAACAGCAGCATGTTTTCTGTCTCCTGTCACATCTGTAAGGACAGGAAGACCAACTTATAAAAAAAAGCTTGCACTTCATTAACCCCCATTAATTATTAATTAATCATATAACTGTACCAAAGCCCAATATTTATGTGCTGATACCAACTACGGCCACTTGACAGCTTAAGTTAAAATGTATGTTTAATTTTTCCACTTATGACTTTTGTTTAAAATATTCAGGTTAAAAAAACAGTCTGAATTATTGTTAGTGAGGTATGTTCACAGTCACGTGCAGTATTCTGTACAGCTTAAATCCTTGAGGAGAAATAATTGAAAGCATTAATGTTTGTTTCTCAGTTCTCAGGCAGCAGGTCACACACTGCTGATAACACCTCCGTGTGTTGTGACCAGGATGCAGCAGCAGACTGAACCAGGACTCAAACCTGCTCCATCATCTCATCTTTGCAGATCTCCATTTATACAGCACCGACAACTCAAAGGTGAACATTATATTGGAAAATCTGTTAGTATATAAGGCTTATTTTAATAAACAGCTCTCTGTCAGCAGAACTGTAGAACTGAATAAATGTAAGAGAAGAGCTTCAGATCCTGAGTGTGTGAGGACAGAGAGGCTCAGCTGTATTTCAGATCCGAGGGATAAACCTTATATTTCAGTTTGTGGCGGTTCTGTTCTCTTTGTGATTGCAGGAGCCGTCCTCAGATTCAGACCTCAACACCACCCAGTGACAGCAGACAGATCATCCATCATGTTCACATGTTGACTGCAAAACTAATGACAACAAGGTTAAAGCACCACATGTGCTGTCAGTGAAAGCTGCAGCTGTTTATTGATAAAGTTAAACACTGACTGTACTCAGCTGCATGAAGAGAACATGATGTTTTCTCTGACACAATTAAATAAAACCCGATGAAGGTCAAAGGTCGTCACTTGTATGTTGAACTAAAAACTTGTCGTCTGGGATCCTTTCACTGTTTTTTGCCAGTGGTGTGTTATTTACCATAAGCATCTACCATCGCAGAGTCCAGAGCTGCCTCCATCCTCAAAGACCCCACACACCCCCAGACTGTTCACTCTTCTGCCCTCGAGACGAAAGTTCACAAGTGTGAAATCCAGAACATCTCGACTCAACAACTCCTTCTCCACTGCTATCAGACTCCTGAACAGCTGACCTATTTTAGCAGTAATAATAATTTTTGCACATCAGGTCATTTATCCATGCTATTTGTATTTTATCTATTTGTACACATTAACCAGCATCTGTGTGTGGACAGCAGAGAAAGAAAATGCTTTTCTTTGCACACATGACAACAAACGCTTTGAACAGACAGCTGTGGGTGGGTCCCTGCTCGACTGGACCAGCACTGCAGCGGGCATTATTCATCTCCACAGTAACTGTCAACTATAGACCTTTTTGAAGAAACCGTAACAATAAGTTGAATAGTTTTCTTTACCTGCATGGCTCAAGTACAGCTGCCAGCTTTTGGAGGTTTACCAGCTCTGATGGAGTTAAAATGACCAGCTCGTGCTTTTGTTTGTCTACAGCAGCAAAAACAGCCTCTTGATTCTTTAGTAGAGAGAAACCACATCCAGTGTTGAACTCCACCGTGTGGAAACATCCTCTGTGAGTGGCTCTTTCTGTTGCCCCAGACTTGTTTGCTCCTGGTGTAGTTCCTCCATATTAGCAGGTGCTGTCTGTAATCTTGCTTTTCAGTGTCATAAAGCTGTTGAATTTTACTTGAAATAGTCTTTCAGGCAGTTGGAAAGTTGGACCACCTGACGCTAACTGTAGCACATGTTCTAACCCCCTATCTTCTCCCACTGATAGTGGTCTACAGCCCAGAGCAATCCATTGTGTAAGTTTGTCCAATGTTGACTTACTAGTTTAGGTCCTGAAGCCAGTCATCTCATCAAGTTTGGGCTGCCGACACCTTTTGTTGGTACTCGACTGGTAGCGCTAACAGCTCCCACAGTTTCTGTGCCCGCTGCAACAGGTTTTGCATTTAGATGGTACCATAAGGTGGAAGTGCTTCGGTGGTATCCAAACTCCTTTTTGCACAGTTTGTACAAAACCACGCTTTTATCAAGGCTTCTGCTTGGTAGTCTTTTGAAATGAAATCTGCCTCCAATCACTCCTAGCAACGCACTTTCTTATGACACTTTAGCTGTGTCCAATTCAGGGACCGCATGCTTCGGAGTGGGCATTTGTAGACCGATTGTGTCACAGCGACGCGACGAAGGGTGTCCCAATTCGAAGAGTCCTCAAAATGCGGTTGACAAATGCGCCCTTCAATTCCCCAGATTTGAAGGCTGGGTCCAGTGTAGCCTTCGTGACCCAATCTATCCCACAATTCATAGCGTGGTGGTGGGTGTGGATATTTTTTTCGGAAAAAAGTGGCAGACGGCTGAAGCGGAGCGGCCGAAGAGTAAACTTTTAAAAGTAAGTACTGAATATGACGTCACTTATTTATGTGCGAATGTTTAATAACGAAGAACATTAAAACATTGCTGTTGGCCACATGTCGGCAAAGTTATGTGACATTAGTGACGTTTGTACTAACTTTGTTTTAAAGCCTTTACTTTATACGCCGTTCGATAGTCGACCTTAATCTGACAGAGAATGTGATGATTCTGTGGATAATTAAAGTCAGTCATATATCCACAAACACAACAAGCTGAAAGTCAGTGATGCTGCTCGGTTTGCAGTCCTGAACATCACGGCACAAGCAGGATTCACTGCACTGTTAATGTGAGCTGTGTTATATTGCTGCCTCTGTTCGGTGGTGTCGAGCCAAACGCACTTTAACGTGTGTTTGAACGAGCTGACGGTTCACTCGTTAAGCTGAAAGAAAGATGCTTTAATCACAGCAGTCACACATGTGTCCACTGCACCATCTGGAACTCTTCTTGTTTACACTCGTAATAACACAAACACTAAATCCTGCTGTTGTGTAGCAGTGTGTACACCTGAGACTGTCACCTGTCTGTCTGTCCTGCACTCTCTCTCTGTTTCTTTCTCTCTGATTGTGGAATAAAAGTATAAGATAAGATAAGATAGAACTTTATTAATCCCTCGGGTGGGTTCCTCTGGGAAATTCGACTTCCAAAAAGCACAGCAACGACCGAAGTTACAGTTACAGAATTGATATATATATATATATATATATACACACACACACACACACACACACACACACACACACATATATAAATACAGAGACAAATATAAATAAAATATACAAAGGGGATAAATAGAATAAATAGGAATAAAAAATAAAAATACAAGTGAATTGCACATTTCAAGTATTGAGTCTATTGCACTGTTGACTATTTACAAAAAGTATTGCACAAGGTATTGTACAGTGAGGTGAAGAGGCACTACAGCTTAGTTGTTCCCCCCTCCTTTGTCCTCCCGTTTCCCCTCCCTCTCCCCTCCAGAGAGGAGTTAAACAGTTGTGGGCCTGTGTCAGTGGCGTGTCTCTGCAGGCTGAAGGACACTTCCCCTCCCCTCCTCAGGCACAGATCGCACAGACACCGTTTCCTGTAGTTGTGTGCTTGCGGTGGTGAAGGCTGGCACGTCGTTACTCAGGGCGGTGAGCCGACACCCTTTGTTGAGCAACAGTTTCACCTTGAAGTTGTTCTGCTTTGGATTCGCATCAGTAACACGTTTGGCACACAGACCCCCCCACTCAGCTCGCTGTCACTGCACTGCATTTAACTCATATACACCATCAACATGTCCACGCTACACTCGCTTCGAGTACGTTTGATGCTTGCAATGAATTTTCCCGTGTTTCTGGTCCTTCAAAAGTTCAGCAGATCTCCACCTGCAGGGCTGAAAAACGTCAGCTCTGAGGAAACATCGAGTCAGCTTAACAGCCTGTTTAAGGCTCTGATATCTATTCTGTGTGACTTACAGCAGTTATGACATGGTCTGATTTTCTCACCCAATAAAGGAATATTTCATATATCAGTCTACTCTTCATTCTATCAGACACAGTTATCACAGCTCCTACATTTGCTTTTTACACATATATGTAAGCATTGAGCCAAATTTAGTAATGACAACATATTAAAAGAACAATATTTGGGGGACTGACTTTTTCTCCTTTTTTCTTCCTTTCTTTTTTTCTGGGGTGTGTTTGCTACTATTTTTATTTGTTTGTTTTTGCTTGTTTCTTTTCCATACCTTTCTACTGTGCTGCTTACACTAACAAAGTGCGCTGTCAGTCTTCCCTTCTGTTTTTGTCTTTGTGTTTTGTTTCTTCTTCTCTTTTTGTCTATGGGGTAGTCACTCTTCATTTTGTCATTTTATTGTATTCTTGTGTGTCTTGAAAGGCGCTTTTAAATAAAATGTATTATTATTATTACAGCTCGTGTCCCGGCTCGTGTTTCTCCTCTCTGGTTTCACTGGAATTCATTTGAGACGTTTATTAACCACCTGGCCTGCCATCATGTGATCACATAAAGACCTTTTAACTCCTCGCTGGTATTTTAATACAAGTTTAAGTGTAAGTCAGAGTGTGCTCCATGCCTCAGAGAGCCGTGGAGCAGCCTTCCTCTTCATAGTCTTCCTCCCTCGTCCCCATCATCCTGCTTCCACAGGCGTTAACCTCCCAGCCCCGACCTATGAAACACAGATGACGCCTGTTTAGACACGTTTACTGAAACACGGCTGGTGTGTTGCTGTTGTAATTTGATTTTATTTGAATGAAAGCTCTCCCTCCAGACCCGCCGAGTATTCGGGGAGGAGCGAGCGAAGACAGAACACAAAGAAAGAGCAGAAGGGTTTAATGTGTTTTCATGTTCATGTCTCCTCAGGAAGCACCAGCTGAAGAGGAAGACTCCAAACTGGATCACGGCGTGCAACCAGACGTCACACCGGTCATGTGACCTCACACGCTTCAAGCTGTTATTCATCGGCGACTTCATGCTCCGGGTGCGAGCCACCGTGGACGGGCGGCACTCGGAGTGGGCGCAGAAGACGTTCTGCCCCTATGAGGAGGGTAAGTACTCGGCTTTCCAGGAAGTGTGACGTGCACATGCTGCAGCAGCGTGTGAGCTCACAGCCTTCGCACTGTATCGGTGCAACAGCCGAGAGCTGCGCTCAGCAGAGATAAAGATCTCCAGCTTCAAATATGTGACTGTGAATCGTGCGTCCATGTGTGAGGCTCTCATTGCTGCAGTAAATGAACCAGAGTCAGCCAAGCAGTCACAGAAAGTCTGTGCAGGTGTTCACTAGTGATGTGTCCTGCGTGTCGGTAATGTCGGGGGAGTTTTGGTAAGCGTGTATCGAGGCTTGCTTTGATTACGTATGCAGTGACGTTCGAGGCCTCGCGGGCAGTCCGTACCACGTGACTGATTCAGGAACTGGCTCGCCGGTTTGCGCCAGATTCGAAATAAAA
This sequence comes from Mchenga conophoros, assembly GCF_057382185.1. NCBI lineage: Eukaryota > Metazoa > Chordata > Actinopteri > Cichliformes > Cichlidae > Mchenga > Mchenga conophoros. Next base: position 38,841,380 of record NC_140541.1, read on the forward strand.
TGGGCAGCAAAACACAGCTGATTTCCACCATCACTGTGTTGTGGAATTGGATTACGTACGTGCTACATAGCTACTTGAGCATTTCTTCTTCGATGGAACCAGCAAGAGATTTTTTTTAATCTCATCTCTCCTGATAAAGTATGCACACAGTAATAAATATCATGATAAGCACCATAATATAAGTAAACAACACTACAGATCCTATAATCTGATTTCTGTCTTTCAGTTCATTAAAGAGTGAAGCGCCACACACTAGTTTGTGTCATTGTCCAGATGTACATAAGCATGATTACACAGTTACACAATCATACCAAAACTCTGTCCTCATAGTTTCCACTTTCTCTTTTGTATCAGACATCCTGAGACAATATTCGGGATAAATAACCATGAAAACAATTTATTTATTCCATTTAGAGGTTTACACATCACATCATTATAATCACAGAGCCTGTTTCACTTGAATTGTCCACTTGATGGCGCAGTAGAGCAAATGAATCATCGCAATGCTTCGAACCATGAGTCGACCAGTTGGATGGAAGCTTCAGTTCATCACGAGGCTTCATCTCACCATCAGTAGTGTTCATTACACATCCTGGGACCTGAGCTCACCTCTTATCTGAACCGCCTGTGTCTGAATCATTACTGCAGGTATTTGCTTACCTGAGCCGTCAGTTTGTTCTTCCTCACATCTGCAAATATGCAAACCGTGCAGCAGAGCTCTCTGCAGGTAGACCAATACAACGTACGCCTGACGGCATGTTGAGGATTGGTGGCTCTCAGAGAAGCTTCCTGAGATCAGGATGGTCCCCTTCAGCTCCGGTTCAGACTGTGGCAGCAGCTGTGTGGGGAGTCTGCAGTTATGCAATGACTGCTTCAGCAGGGGACGTCTGAAGAGCCTCGCTGAGCTGAAGACGATCAGAAATGAAACCGTGAGCGAGCTTTCCAGCGTCTCGCTCGTCAGAGCTCTCGCCGTCGCTGACTTCAGTCCAGTCAGAGTGAAATCCTGGTTTCTGTGTTTCTGTCTGTGTCCTCAGTGAAACCGTCTGCCGTCATGGTGGGAACCTCCCCAGCTCCAAGCACACTGGCATAACAGAGCTGTAGCAGATGGAGTGGACTGTTAGAGAAGCTGCAGCTTTGATTTTGTCCAATAAAAACGTCTCTCCACATCTGTCCCCCTCAGCCTTCATCGGTCCACCTGATGTGACTCTTCATGTCACTGGGACATCTTTGGAAGTCAGCATTAAAGACCCAGTGTTCAAGCAGTCAGAACTGAGGGAGACGTACACCTCGGCCACCTATAACATCACCTACTGGAAGAGCAGCTCGAAGGAAGAGGTGGGAACGCCGGTTTGTAGTTTGGACCTTGAACGTGTAGAAACAGTCAAACACAGGAAGTTAGTGATGTTATGGGCCGGGACTGAGAGCCAGGCAGCTGCAGTTCACTCATGATTTCAACCACGTTAGCAGTGAAATGAAAACTCAACATTAAAACAAATCAAAGATAACAATAAAAAAGCATAAAAACTAAACACTGAAGATTCACTCAGTAATAACTACATGTGTAATTACATCTTTGAACAATTTTCTTAAACTTATCATTAATCTGTTAAAAATAGGCAGGAGCGGCTTTGTGGTTTGTAGAAGCTGTTTACCCACCATATTTGAATACAATGGCTGGGAAAGACATCATGTTTTACATTCGTGGCCAGAGACAGCTGAGGTAAACAGCACTGACAGCCTTCCACAGGCTTGGAGGTGGACGCGGTCCAAACAGTAGCAGGAATACGGCCACAACCGTTATGATGTACAGTCCAAATTTCATGTGTTTGATCTCTCATAGAAGCATGTTTGTCCTACAGCAGCCACCGTAGTTAGAGCTACGCACTTAAAGTGTGAGGGGTATCTTAACAAGGTTCCAAGTAGAGCTTCAGCATGCAACAAGAAGAAATGTGACACAAAACAACACTTGAACTGAAACAGGCTGTTTTACACCAGTTTAGGACCACATGCCTTTAAAAAGCCAAATCTGTGCAAAAATGTGGATTCATTTCATTTTCTGTCAGGTGGTCACTGCCATGATGTTCTGATGGCAAAGGCAAAAAGACTTTCCCTTGTTGAACGTGGTCGGGTTGTTGAAATGCATAGGCAGAGTCTCTCGCAGCACGCCATCGCTGCTGAGGTGGGACGCAGTAAGAAAGTCATTTGGAATTTCTTAAATCTTAAATAAATTCTTAAATGATCCTGAGGGTTATGGAACAAAAAAGTCAAGTGGAAGACCCAAAGAAACGTCTCCAGCACTGAGCTGCAGGATCCACTTGGCTGTCCATCAACACACTGGACGATCCTCGACCCAAATTAAGGCTGTTACTGGTGGCGACTGCAGCCCCATAACCACCAGACGACATCTGAGACTGAAGGGCTTCAAAAACAAAACACGTCTTCAAAGGCCTCGTCGCCTTGGACACAACAGAACTGACCGTTTGGACCAAACATGGGACGTTGAAAAGTGGAAGAAAGTTTTATTCTCTGATGAGAACAAATGTAACCTTGATGGTTTCCAACATTACTGCCATGACAAGTAGATCCCACCTGAGATGTTTTCTACGCCCCACAGTGGAGGGGGCACCATAATGCTCTGGGGTCTTTTTCCTTTAGTGCAGGGGTGTCCAAACTCTGGCCCGCAGGCCAACTGCGGCCTGCGATCCACTTTTAATTGGCCCGCAAGTAATTTTATAAATAGAATAGAATATGGCCGCACTTCAACTTTTGCCTGAGTGTATTGCACTTCTTATTTTTAACACCAGGGGGAGCTGCTGTTGATCAAGGCAGTTGCTCCACCAAAAAGGACAATCACAGAAGAAATTTACCCCAAGTTATTAAACATGGCAGAACCAAAGAAGCGAAAAGTAGAAAATGAGTGCAGAAAATTTCAGACATGGTGGGAGAGTGAATTCTTCAAAGAATTCAAGGAGAAGTGTCTGTTTGATCTGCACTGAGACTGTGGCAGTTATGAAAGAAGATAATGTACGACGTCATTATGAAACCAAACATCAGGCCTGTGCAGCCGACACTGGTGCTGAGCCAGAGCAGAAAGCAAAGGGTAGCTCTCCTGCAGGGTCAGCAACTGTATTTATTTCGTGCTCAAAAGGTCCAGGAAAAGGCTCCGATAGCCAGCTATGAAGTCGCCCAACTCATCGCGAGACATGGCGAGCCTTTTTCAGATGGAGACCTCATAAAACACGGCCTCGTTAAAGTCACTGAAATAATGTGGAAAAAGTGCAGAACGTCAACAACGTCAGCGTGTCCAGAAATCCAGTCGTGCGACGCACTGAAGACTCGTCAGCCAACATTAAACTGCACCTGTCTGATAAAGCTGTGCTTTTGATTTTGACTCCATCGCAGGCGATGAGAGCACCGACGCCACAGACGCCGCACAGCTGCTAATCTAATTTTTTTTGCGGGGAGTGGACGAGAGCACGAGCGCTTTAAAAATATATCCCACAGTACCCGTGTGTTAATGTGCACATGCTTCAAATATCAATAATGCGCATCTTTCTGTCACTACCCTGCTTTTGAGCACCACTTTCTTATGTGCGTTTTTCTTGTTAACACACAGAGCACACCGCTGTGCACGGCGCACGCACATGCAGTCAGCTGATCTCATCTGACGCAGATCTGCTCCTTGATCAAGTGACATCACCAGAATAATTTACTAAAATGATGCACTCCTGTTATTAAGCCCAGTTCAGTCTGTTAATGTTGATAAAGGTTTCAAACAGATGTTAACAGCTGTGTTGCTGAGCCTAATAACTTAAATAACAAGCTTGAAATGTACCCGTCACATCTTTGTTTTTTCTCTGTGCTGTAAATCTTCTAAGAATAAATCCGAGGCTGTTGTGAGAACGAGCTACCAAAGCTTTGTCTGAATAAATCAATAAAGATCCATTTATGGAAAGCTGTGATGAAGGCAGTTTTGTCTTTAATTATATTCAACAATATAACATATTCGACCACTTCTAAGTGATTTTTCTAACTTTAATACACTAAAGTTAAGGTTATATTCCTAATTTCTAGTAAGTGGCCCCGCCCCTCCTATATTTTTATGTATGTGGCCCTCAGTGAAAAAAGTTTGGACACCCCTGCTTTAGTGGAACAACGGAGCTTCAGGAGATAAACGGCCGATGGCTGTGTGCAGATGTTGCAGAGAACATCCCTCATTGCTGAGAGCCCTCGTCTGTGTGGTAACCACTGGGTTTTTCAGTAGGATAACGTTTCAGTACACAATGCAGGACAAAGGACTTCTTCCAGGAGAAAAACATCACTCTTCTGGACCATTCTGCGTGTTTCCCTGATCTAAATCCAACTGAAAACCTTTGGGGATGGATGGCAAGGGAAGTTTACAGAAATGGAGAACAGCTTCAGACAGTAGATGTCCTTCATGCGGCCGTCTTCACCACTTGGAGAAATGTTCCCACTCACCTCATGGAAACGCTGGCATAAAGCATGCTGCAACGAGTCTTTGAAGTGATCAACAATAAGAGTGGAGCTCCTCATTACTGACTTCATATTTGGGTTTACCTTTTTTGAGGTGTGGTCCTAAACTTTTGATGAGCTGTAAAACAGCCTGTTTCAGTTTAAGCGTTGTTTTGTCACATTTCTTCTTGTTGCATGTTGAAGCTCTACTTGGAACCTTGTTAAGCTCCAGCATGCAAAATATGATTTTTGCTCATTTTAAACTGGTTTTAAACTTTTGATCTGTATTGGGTCAAAGAATAAAAACAGATACTGAAGACCTCTGACCTCCTCTCTGCTGCCTCCTACAGGTAAAAAAGGTCCTTGAAACGAGGCAGGACCGAGTGGTTCTTAGTGACCTGGACCGAGTGGTTCTTAGTGACCTGGACCCGATGAGCGAATACTGCGTCCAAGTCCAGATCATCTATAACATGAACCCCAGACCGGGCGAGTACAGCGACGTCGTCTGTGAGCGCACCGGTGACGGTAGGCACCGCCGTCACACAGCCGTCACAATCGCTGAAGGTGTCGCTGATGGGCTCACCTGCTGCTGTGTGGTTTTCTTACAGTGGATGCAGCTCCGTGGGTGGCGGCCGTGGTGACGTTTGTGGTCATGGCCACGGTGGTGACTCTGGTGGTGACTCTGGTGGTCTACTGGAAACAAATCTCCAAGTTCCTGTGCCCAGAAGTCGTGCTGCCGCCACACTTTGAAGAGGTGTGTGTCCTGCCCCCTCCGTCTCTGCTGCCTTTCAACCCCTTCATCTACCCAGTCTCGCTGCCCTCTGAGCACTGTGACCAGGTCAGCATCGTAGCAGACCACAGGACTGAGGAGGAGGAGGAAGGAGGGTGCAGCACAACCTGATACCTCACAGGATGGGGGCTAGGAGGAGCAGGAGGAGGTGGGATGCACTTTAAAGACTCTGAGAATCGGCCTCTGACTGTGAGGTTTTAGAGCTGTGAACTCTGCAGCAGTGAAGTGATGAAGACGAGCAAGAACAGGTGAAGCTGGCCCAGGTCACGCTGCAATGCATTGTGGGAGCACGCCACCGTTTTAGCAGGTAGCGAATCAAAACAAACACACTGTGTTGGAAGGAAGATTGCTATGAACCATACTTCAAAGCAGCTCAAAAGAAAAAGGACGTTATGGAGGAAGATTGCATTGGAAGTGTGGACCCGTATGAAACACAGCTGAAACCCTGAACCGCTATTGACTTAGCTTAGCCTGATCTATTCTCGTTCCTTGTCTGTGGAGTCACCGCGTACACGGCGAACCAATTTTGCCATTATAAATCTCTGGAGGCGCACATCCACCAAGGATCGGGTACAAGATTTGGCAATTATTAGACTCCACGTTGTCAATACGCCGTCATTCAAACAAAGGTAAGTCAGCTCGAGTACTGCGAGTGAAATGCGTTTGATTTCCCCGAACATTCAAAGTAGTGCAGCATAAATTCATTCATGAGGGGAAAGTAGAGTGAGAACATGTGGAGGCTGTTAGAGGGAAAACACAGTGCGTTCACACTGAGTAAAGTATTCTGATTGTATATTTTACAGTTTTGTACTGTCGTTCTAAAATATCATTAAATTTACATAAGTAGACTGATTTTACATGTCAAAGGTAAAATAACATCACGAACCGTATTTTTATGCGGGAGTTATTTTCTGTTATTTTACGGTTGTATTTTGGCGCTCCGGCTGCTGGAATATTACAGGTTTTTTTTAACAGTGCACCCTACTTGAAAATGGAGGTAAGTTCAGTAAAGTCCTTATCACGTTAGAGTGCGCACTTCCAATTTAAATAGTGCTCTTCAAACACTTTCAGATAAGACCCTTCTCAAAGTCTAAAAAATTCAGGAGCCTAATTTTCCATGAAGTGTTATTTTTTAATTATTCAATAAATAATGTTTGATTAAAACCTAACTATGAATGTGTTTCAGGGAACGCTGAGGACTACTGCGCTGTTTGCTCCATGTTAGATGCTGACGCTGACCGCAGCATGATTGAAATGGTAAAACAAAAGAAACACATAAGTCTTAGTATCATTACTTGCTAATCATGTTTAAAATGTTGACTAATAGTATTCACTCAACAGAATATGAGTTTTTATTTTTCGCGTGGTGTGTCCTAGGATGCTAAAGGCGTGTGCTGCTGAACTTGGAGAGCCGCTATGAGTCTTCAACCTCCAACAGAGGCTGAGGTCTTTTAACATCTGCAGGAAGCTCCTGAGGATGTTTGACCAGTTGGTGGTTGAAAAACTCCTTTGTCCCACATCATCAAACTGTTGAACTCCTCTCTGGAGGGGAAAGCGAGGGGATACAGGGCGGGAACAACTGAGCTGTAGTGCCTTTTCACTGCGACTCACTCAAATGTGGAATCCACTGGTATTCCCATTTATCCATATTATATATTCTGCATTTATATATGTGTTATATGTATATATGGTATATTTATGCTTAAATCCTTACTCTCATTCCCCTTTATTGCATCTGTAACATGCAACTTCTGTTGGTGCTGTGCTGCTGGAAACTACATTTCCACCCACCTGAGGGATTAATAAACTTTCATCTAATCTAATCTTTACGCTCAGCAGAGTTCCATGAAACTACAACAAACCACAGTCTGATCATCCAACAACAGCTGACACAGCAGAATATCAAGCATTATATAATACAGCGGTCTCCAACCTTTTTTACGCCACGGACCGGTTTATGCCCGACAATATTTTCATGGACCGGCCTTTAAGGTGTCGCGGATAAATACAACCAAATAAAACTAGTACCGGTACAGAAAAAAAGAAGATTTATTCATAACACACGTGAAAAGCCCCAGGAAAACCGAGTAAACGATAAAAACGATAACAAAATAACGCTGAAAACCGATAAAAACCCTGAAAACCAGACATTTCACACCTGAGCCTCAACTCTCGCGGCCTGGTACCGGTCCGAGGCCCGGGGGTTGGGGACCGCTGATATAATATGTAATGAGGAGGGGGCTCAGCTGTTCATATGGCTCGAATACAAAGACGACTCCTCAGCCAGGCCTCATTTCAAAGCCCTGTAGCGCCACCCTGAGGCCCCAGTGCTACCTGTACACGGGCCGTTGAGGCCAGCAGGAGGCGCTCCAGTTGAACTTGTTTTCCCATCAGTCACTGCGTGGACGCACACTTCAGCTGCATTTATGAATCATTTGAACCCTCCTTTATTTATTTTGTGCATCTCGATGATGTTTTGTTCTGCTGGGCTGTTCTTTTGGTCCGGCTCTCAGACTAAAGGTCAGCTGTCACATACATGTTTTTTTACAGGCTACTGACAAAAAAACAAACACTTTTAACCACATCCTCGCTGAAAACACAGAAATGCAGAACTTCAGCAGCACAGGAAGTTTTTTTTAGTCGTTTATTTATCCAGGTAAAAAAAATCTCATTTCCAACAGAGTCCAGGGGCCTGTTCTTCGTACCTCGCTAAGTGAGTTAGCTGGATGAGATTGTTGACGATTTCGCGTGATCCTGGATCGTTCGGTTCCCCGAAGCCCATCCGGGACTTGCTGTCATAGCAACAGAGCCGTAAGCGTAAACCTGCTCGGGAGCAGGCTTACTTTATGTAAACAGGATTAGATCGCGGCCACTCAGGTATGTCCGCTTCATTCATACGAAAGCAACAGCGATATTCCACCACTGTTTCACCATAAATAAATAACATCAATGTAACTAAAGATAATGCAGCACTTGATCCTTTTATTGATGTCACACAGATACATACAGGTCATTTCCTAAAAAAGGGAAATGTACTATTAACATTCTATTACATGTATGTGATTATTACAGATGTAATTCATATTTCAGAGTAGCAATTGTAAATTACTTCGTGTAATCAAGATGAGAGACCACGGCTATAAAAGCGAAGGTGGATTTGGGAAGCCTGTCGCAGCCATGTCCTGTCCGTATACGCGACCAACCCATTGCGGAAGGTGCAAGATTGATAAGGAGAGTCCTCAGAATTCAGCGTATATTGCAGGACAGACAGGATCCTTTAGCTCAGCGCGACAGTGTGCTCATAGAGAGATATCGATATTCCCGTGAGGGTATTATTTACTTAACCAACTTGTTGACGAGGGGGTGCAGGACCACCACCTGTCTTTGTTTGCTCTGCCCTTTTCTTGGTTGCTGTTATAAACAAACAAACAGATTATTTCAGGGTCTCTTTCCAAGAGACTAAAAGCAATATAAGTGATAAATATTACCATTCTGTAGAATATTCTTATATTTCACTTTTACTTGTTCCCATGTTCTTGTGGGTCCTGTTGTGGCTCTAATGTGAAAGGGGATATAATATAACATATTATAATATAATATAATGTAATATAATATTGGATAATATGGTGTGATATGATAAATCTACCCTACCGCCTACTGGTGTTGGCCAGAGGGGCCGATGGTGCGATATGGCAGCCTGGCTTCTGTCAGTCTGCCCCAGGGCAGCTGTGGCTACAACCGTAGCTGCCTCCACCAGTGTGTGAATGTGAGAGTGAATGAATAGTGGTATTGTAAAGCGCTTTGGGTGCCTTGAAAAGCGCTATATAAATCCAATCCATTATTATTGTTATTATTGAATTACTTACGAGTTTGATTTGTCAGCAACTTTCTGCCAGCCCTCTCTCCTTGCTTTTGCAGCCTTTGCAGTGTTCCCTTGCGTTTTAATTAAACTCTGAAACTCCTGAAATCCCTCAATCAAGAGTTCTTGCTCTGCTGCCGAAAAATACCGAGCGCGCTCCTTCGACATTTTCGCCGACCAATCAAAGGGTTGCCGATCAATGTTTCTACTATCGATGCGTAGCCCCTGTTGGGCCACCCAGTGATCTCACATTACTTCATCCAGCTATACTAATCGTCAACAACAGGTGTGTTCGGGGAACCGGAATAGCGAGCTCAGAGTTAGCGCGATGATTTGGTCTTGGATGTTTCATTTGATCTTGGATGTAGTAAGCGACGTACGAAGCACAGGGCCCTGGGCCCTATTTCAGGAAGCCGGTTTAGAGCAAACTCTGAGTAAGTATACCCTGAGTTAACGAAAACTCTGGGTTTTCGGTTTCACAAAGCGAGTTTAGATTAATTCTGAGCGAGTTACTATGACAACACACTCCGTGAAGCTAACCTGCCCCCTAGCAGGTTTACTTCAACTAACCCTGACGTTCTCCGCCTCTTTGTCAGAAACCTGACTGTAGGAAGTGTCAGACATGGCGTGCTCCTTCCTTGAAGAGCCAGTAGATGTTGAAGCCCAAATTCTCCGCAGAGCTCTCCGCCGGGAGAGAGTGATTAGAGCGCGTTCGGACATTTTATCATTTCCTGATGATTTCCTGTGTGAACGTTACCGTTTTTCAGCACAATCTATAATTTATTTGAATAACATCCTCAGGCCTAATATTGCTCATGTGACACATCGCGGACATCCTCTCAGTTCTGTACATATTATTTGTATTGCACTTCGGTTTTTTGCAAACGGGAGCTTTCTGTATAATATTGGTGACGCTGAGCACGTTTCCAAGGCTACCGTCTGTCGGGCAGTCAGGAATGTTACAGTTGCACTGAAACGTCTCCTGCACTCGTCTGTGGTGTTCCCCGGTCACAGACCCACAAGATTTATCAAAGAGGGATGCCACAAAATTGCAGGTAGCAGGATGACCAAAACTTAATTCATGATGTGGTGATACTTGAACTACCACTTAAATTTTACATTTATTCTCACAGTTCCCAGGCGTGATTGGCTGTATAGATGGCACTCACATTCCAATCATTGCTCCTTCAGTAAATGAAGGAGACTATGTGAACAGGAAGTCTTTCCACAGCATTAATGTACAGGTACATAGTTCCCTGTAGCATTTCAAACTAACAAATTATTTCATTATAGTAATGGATGCTAATTTGTGTTCTCTGCACTGTGAAGATCATATGTGATGCTGCCAACATTATCACAAATGTGGAAGCCAACTGCTCAGCCTCTGTGAGTGGTGGTGGTGGAGGACCCCCACCTGTTTTTCGGGCCTCCGCTTTTTTTCTGTTGGCTATAACGGGTCACATTTGAGCATACAGAGTAAGCAAATATGTACTTGTAATGTGCTCAGATAATTTCAATAAGTGCTTACAGAAAGAAAATTAATGTAGCCTCTAACTGCAATTGATTTACATGGGACAAACAGACCAAGCACTATGGCTCATAATACAATTACACCTTACCTGTTTGGACTATATTTTTATATTTCATTTTTACTTGCTGCCAGGAACATTTGGGGCCTGTTGGGTTGCACCTGCGCTCACATCGTATCACAAAATAAAATGTATGAAATAAAAAATAAAATAAAATAACGTGTTAAATGGGTGGAAATCCCTCGATCAATGTTTATATTAACACTCACGCATTGACTCTGTCGGCTATGTTTTGCCATGCATGCTCTCTTTCTTTTGCAGCTGGGGCTGTGTTACTTTTTTTCCTCAAAATTTGCATGTTATCAGCATATGCTGCCATCAGAATTTCGGCCTCAAGCGCTGTAAAATACATTGACCGCGCCTTCTTTCCCTCCGTCTCCATGGTGACTCGCTTAATCTGTGCTCCACTAATCAGGGCTTTATGTATCCTCGTGCGCGCGCTTAACTTGGGGTTAAAGCAACTCCGCGTTGACTGAACTACTTGTTATCAGCCTTTCTGAAACCGAATATTCCGAGTTGGACAGTTCGGGGTTACTCAACCCTGAGTATCGTTTTTCACTCTGAGTTTTCTAAACCGGCTTTCTGAAATAGGGCCCTGGTGTTATGAAGGAAGAAAGGCTCAGAGTTTTAAGTCGTTGCCATCACGGGCTCATCTGATTAGAATGAGAATAAGCAGTCATCAATCCTTTATAGGGTTCTCCTTTTATTCTCAGAATCAGTAAGCAAAGACACACATGGAGTGCTAACGCTGAAAGGAAATAAAGTGTGATTTAAGTCACTCAATAACTCAAAATAACACATGAACTCAGGAGACTCCAACAGAAACTCACCTCAGCTGCTGCCCCATGTGTGAGCGAAGAGTGAGCTGTAGGTGAGTGCAATCAAGGGCAAACACCACACCCAATCAAAGGTGAGGAAAAGAAACAAGGTGCATGTGATGAAGTGAGTGTGCTGAAAGGTGAGTCTTTACAACACCTGGCATCACGTCAAATATACACGTACCACATAAACACATAACATTTAAAACAAATACAATATTTCATACAAACATCTGAAAAATATACAATAACAAACAATCACACTGAGTAAAAGAGTTGTTCTCTCGTTCCTTTAAGATGGAGGCAGAGCCTTCAGTTCTCAGGCCCCTCTTCTGTGGAGCCAGCTTCCAGTTTGGATTCAGGAGACAGACACTATCTCTACTTTCAAGATCAGGCTTCAAACTTTCCTTTTTGCTAAAGCATATAGTTAGGGCTGGACCAGGTGACCCTGAATCCTCCCTTAGTTATGCTGCAATAGACGTAGGCTGCCGGGGATTCCCATGATGCACTGGGTGTTTCTTCTTCACTCTCTTAAACAAAGTCTATTTTAGTTTCATGATCTGTAATGAAATGATCTAAATCATTTATAAAACAAACTGACCTCTACACCTGATCTTAAAACCTATTTTGTCACATCTAAGTTGTAATTGGAACATGAGATGAAAATGCAAAGTTTTCTTTTCTTCACTGTTACTTGTGTTGTTGCAGGATGGGGTTAAAATCATATTTTCCTGGGTATGAGCTCCTGATCCCTCAGCTCCCAGTATGAAGTGGTTTAGTGGTGTTCTTCTCACAGGCATCTGTGTCACCTTCCCTGGAGCTGCTGGTTTAATCTTTTAAACTTGTAGGTCCTGAAACAATCTTTGCTTTCCAGTAAAATTCCTTTTGTGTCTCGTTTGTCCTGAAAAGTTTATCTGGCTGTGTTTCCTACTGACGTTGGAACTGTGACAGTTTCAGTATGGCTGTTGAGGACAGCGTGCATACTAGGGCTGCCACGACTAGTCACGATTAGTCGACTAGTCACGATTAGTCGACTAGTCACGATTACGTCGACTATCAAAATGGTCGACGACTGATTTAATAGTCGACGCGTCGTTTGAAGCTTTGTAAGATCCTGAAAGACGCAGGAATAAGTAGCAGGATTTAAGAGTGTAATAACGGACTGAAACAGAAGATGGCAGCACTGCATGTACAAGGATGCCAGCTGCCGTTAAACCCCGAAGAAGAAGAAGAAGAAGCTGTGTCCCAGAATTCATAGCTCAGCCCAGCTCAGTTTCCAACAATGGCGGCAGCTAGTTAGTTTTAATATTACTCTTATTATTCTTTCTGGGTCACAAAATAAACGTTTAACATATTTTCAGGCTGGAATGTAGCTGTGTAAACCTCAAATATCTGCTCAGTTTATCAAGACACCACATATTTTCAAAAGCGCTCCGACGTTTTAGGAGACGTCTGTTACCCACTAGCTCGATAGCTAGCCGGGGGCTAGGCTCACTAGAGCCGTGAGAACACCGGACTCCCCGCAAATCGTTTTCAAACCCACCGCCGTCTTTCACTACTCAGGTTAAACATGATATATGAGTCACTTAGATAACTTAAAATGTTGTTGTTTGGCTTTTTTCAGTATTTTATTTGTTCCTGAGTAAATCGGTTTGGCTGAGATTAAAGTTTTTACACAGCTGAATAAACGTCAAGCAGACAGCTGATTATCAGAAGTGTGAGATGCTCCAGAATTTACTCCGGTGTCCTGTTATATTTTAGATAGCAAGGAGTTTATTAAACTTCACCGAAACAATCTGCAGATTTCATTGAAATTTAATAAACTATCATCTTGTCTTTATTTTTAGTTAGCACAGACCTTAAACACTTAAAGCTGTAAGCTAATGATAGTTATATAAGAGCAGATGCTGCTGGTGCAATAAGCTGTACGTCTTACGTCCAATGGATGATGATCTGATTAGTCGACTATCAAAATAATCGTTTGTGGCAGCCGTAGTGCACACACAGTTCTGGAAGGCTAAGCAACTTGGAAAGAAATGTGTCTGGACTTGTTGCTTGAAGACGTTTCACCTCTCATCCGAGAAGCTTCTTCAGTTCTAAGGTCAAATGGTGGAGAGTCCCAGATTTAAGCCCTAAGTGTCCCCCCAGAGGGTCATGGACCCCCGTTGCTCCTCTACCTAATCACATGAGCCGAGGTGTGAAAACCGGTGTCTCTGTTCAAAGAGGGTCGGAGAACAGAGGCGGTGGCTTATGACACCAACTGTCTGCCATTTATAATCCAGAACCTTCACAGACACAGTTCTGGAAGGTTCTCCGTATTTAGTTGAAGGGTTTCTATATCAGACCCTCGGTCTGTAACCAGCCTGCAGAAATGTGGACTTAGATTTATTTCACAATCTAAACTATGAGTCTGGATCATGAAACCTGATATCTGTCTTCATTTGATTATAATGAATTCAAACGCTTCCTGTTGATAGCACAAGACACTGAAATTCTTTAGTCCTCTGTTTAATTTTGTGGGAATATTTACATAAATCCTGCAGCAGCGGTTTGTAAGAAAAGAAGGACACATTTATAAAGCTCCATATTTCTGAAGCACCACTCTCAGACTGACCGACCACGAAATCCTTTAGTCCAGCATGGAAATCACAGATAACTTATTGTGACGCATCAAACGGTGCACCTTTATGACAGGTAAATATTAAATCCAACTGCGCATGTGCTGCTTTTCAGTTCTGAATTCTTTAGACAACAGATCTAAAAGTTTGTGTTTTTTAAGAGTGCAGGTCAAAGGTCAGAAGCACAGATGCAGTTGTTAAGTCATCACGTACTCGTGTTTTTAAACATGTTTTGTATTTTGTTCTATTTAATCTGAACAAGCCCCTAAAACAGTCAGTGATCACTGTCGGCCTCTCTCTTTTTTTACCACCACTGTTCATTTTAAAGCTCAGTTTTTAAACCCTTACGATGTAACTCCAGCCCCTGCAGCAGTATATGAATGACTAACCTCGTATTGTGGATGGATTATCTCAGTTGTTCTCCTGACTGAAGTTTGGTCCGTTTACAGCATCCTGCCATGCGATTGCATTTGTCTCTAACCATCAGGAACCTTCACGTTAACTTATCGTGTGGAAAAAAAGTTAGTGTTCATCCTCCAGCTTCACTGTGTTTATGCTAGGTTAACATAGCTGTGTCGCTAGCGATCACGTAGTACAGACCTTCCCAAAGTGTGTGTGTGGGGGGGGGGGATGAAAAGGGGGGGAAAAAACAAAACGCTTGGACACTGCTAGCACGGGCGGCCATAGAAATGCAAAGCAGGACATGAAGCATCACTGAATATGTTTCCAAACCAACTTCATTCTAAGCCAAAGACTAGAAAATATGGTGAAGCAAATCTTCCCTTTGGCTTCACCTGCACAGGTGCTGAGGTAGGTCTCCCTGCAGGATTAGTTTCCCCTCCGTTGGGAGCAGCGCTGGGCTGTTCAAATCACGGACAAACAGGATCCCACATTCTTGATTTTTAGTTCACAAACACTTGTTGTAATGACTAACTACTCCTGACATGTTGGAGATGTTTGCTCTTTATACAGTAAAGTTACAGCGGGATACAAATAACATCAGGCTGATCCTGCCACGATTTGTTCCCCCGGTTCAAATCACAGACAAACAGAATCCCACAGCTGTTTATGTTTTTGAACACATTTTGCACAGAGAGGCATTTTTAAAAAAATGTATTGATGCAATGTTGAATATTATTACACAGGAAAAAACAACTACAGTAAAATAATCACAGCGTGATGCCTCTGCCTTTGTAAATGGAGGGACAGTAACTGCGTGTAAAACCTGCAGACAGTCAGATTAACAGTATTTCGTCTCTATCTGCCATTCTGCAATTCATCTCATGTAAACAATAACGTGGCGCACAGCGTGACGTGAAAAAGGCACATACCTTTGATGTTGCAATGAACCACACCTAAACGCATAAAAGGAGTTTAAAAAATCTCAGTTTTCGGTGATTCGAAACGCCGTCTACGTGGACGAAACAGCTGCGTGTTCAAAAATACCCGTGTAGGTGCGGACGCAGCGTAAACGAGTTAGTAGTTTATTTTATTACTACCTGTAATTTATTGCAGATTACTTGTATTTGCTTAATTGTTTACTAAAGGTTTGAAGTGTGAAATAAACTGCAATGGAGCAAAATATGTGTGTGGTTGGAGGATGTGTTAGTGCATGTGCACGCGCGGGGGTGAGGGGCGCGAACATTTTTCTTGTAAAACAAAGGGGGGTTGGAGAGGGGGGTGGCTAGCAAAAAAGTTTGGGAACCACTGACGTAGCACATCATTATATAGCAGCTAGCCCAACTTCAGTAACCCTACAAACGTCACTGCTGTTTAGTTTTCTGTCTTCATCTATGTTGGAAGTGATAGCAGAGCTGTACGTTTGAATTTTTCAGAAATCTCTCAGTCAGAACATGCTATATCATGTTTAGGTGGAAACTAGCGAGCTAACTTCCTGCTAGCTTCATGTTATGTAATAAATCCTGTTTTCATGGATGCCTGGATGTTAAACTTAATTTTTACACCTGGTAAAGCAGCAACACTGATCATTTTATTAAAGATTAAAGAATTTAGACAGTTTTTAACTCTCAGTGATGCCACAGTGACACCGTCCCAGACCAAGACAACAACAACGGCGCAGACGCGTCTCAGACCGGACGTTGATTGAGGCCCCGCCCATTCTTTTATTTCGAAAACCACGCCGGAACAGAACTCTGTGAATTACAGAGAGAGAGATACGTGCCGAGTCAGTCCGATCCGTGAGTCGGTGAGTCTGTCAGTGTGGAAGTTTCTCGGTCCGTGGGTCCTGTCAGCGGCGCGATGTCCGCCGCCCCCCGCCACGGCCTCGCTCTTCTTCACGGCCTCCTCCTCCTCTTCTTCTTCTGTGGTAAGTCCCACAACTGGCTGCGTTAGCATAGCATGCTAGCCTCGGTCCGTGCTGCTTATTTACTTAATTTTCTCCGAAACTACAGAGCGAGGCTCACCTGTGTGCCGCGCGGGTCTCTCACCTGCCCGCGGTGGGGTTTATATTTGAGATTAAATGATCGTTTTAGTCCGCAGCTGTTTGTGTGTGTGCGTGTGCGTGCGCACAAACGGGAAGCAAACGGGTTAAACTGGCACGGACTGGCTCGGTGTCACAGTCAGGAATGCCAGGTTGGTGGGGCTGAAGGCTCTACGAAGCAGACAGAGTGTGTTAAAGTGGATAAAATGAGTGTGTGTGTGTGTGTCATAAATCAGCGGTGGCTGTTATTGGAGTGAAAGCTGTAATTATAATATTTCTGTGCGGTGACACATGATCAGAGAAGCCTGGGTGTTCGGGACATGAAGTCGATCATGTTTCACAGTGGGGGGGATTCCCTCTGTACAGGCGTCCCACGGGGGTTTTTACAGTGTATTTACCGGACGAAATGTATGATAATATTTCCCAGAGCAGGTTTGGGATGTGCGCTTCGTCTCATGTTATGATTGTGCACAGAGACACGAAGATGCGCCTCGGGCTGCTGGACTGACTCACCTTTCACTTTGTCTTTCAGGATTCTTTAAACGGGAGATAACGGAGATAAAATAAGAGTTTTTATTCAGAGTTGTGCTCCTAAATACAGTATTACAGTAAATATACTCCAAGTATTGCATTAAAGTTGTACTTTGTGTGCGCGGTGTTTTCAGTTTGTTGCCCGCGGCCGTGTCCGTGAGCTTTGATGGCGTCTGTGTTTTCGGGAAACTGATCTGAGCTCACTGCAGTTCCTGATTGTCTGTTCCTCATAGCTGCTGGATGATGTAAATAGCTGACAGGAGAATGAACTCGTGGTGTTAAAGTTTCTGCAGAAATCATCTGTTCCTGGTAAACATAAATGGGAAGAGGTCAGAGATTTACTCAGGGACAAAACGATTTGACAAACAGCATAAAAACGTCTTGTTCCACTTCCTCTCTCGCTGCTCTCTTCTGCTTTTCTGTGAAAGACTGAGGCTGTGTTCACACTCAGGATAAAGATTGTCGAACAGCACCCACAGAATGAAAATAAACCTGCATGACTGTGAAACCAAACATGGAGGAAAAAGCTCTGTGTTTGCAAAAACCGAAGGCTGTTCCTGTTCCTACGTTTGAAGCATCAGAGCGGCTCTGAAACAGGCAGCGGGGTCAGCGTGCTCTGGTGTAAACGGTGACGGTCAGGAGGGCTGCCGCTCCTCTGCGTTATTGCGCTCACCTTTCGCAGGTGTGTCGATGGTGGACAAACCCCATGATCTGCTGGACGCCCACCATCATGCCACAAACAGGAACTTCAGATGAAGCAGTTGTTCCACACCGCTCACACCTCTGGAGCTGGAACCCTGTGGATCGTCAGCTCACACTGAATCCATTTTAATCAGAGTTCAGCAGGTCCTCGTTCAGCTGCCAGGCGTCTGAGCTTGTTTGACCTGAAGCTGTCAGAAAGGAGGGAAATGATCGAGTGGAAAGTCCTCTTCACAGCAGTTATTCTTCCTTCACCCTTTATGTGACAGAAACTAGAACCACAGGAGTCCGATGTGTGTCCACTCTGAGAAATCAGGCGATAAAGAAGGAAAAAACTTTATTAACCGCCCTGATCTCGCTGTGAGCGCAGAGCACACAGACGCTGTGAGAGCACGCCACTCTGACAGAGCTTCTTCTGTCTTGTCTGTTTTCTGTTTGTTGTCATGTATCTGTTGTGTGACTGCTGTGTGCGAGCGACACACACCTTTTATTGGGGTCAATAAATTGACCTGAATCAGTAAAATGGATCCGAGCTTCAAACAATTCTGTTTTTATGCCGGCGTCATCCAGCCCCACAGGTTCTCCCACTCTCAGTGTGAGGCATAGTTTAGTGTGCACACCTCAGCCTTTGTCCTGTGTGTGTGTGTGTGTGTCGTATCAAAATGTGTGAGTACATCATGTCAACAAAGTCTTCATTTGGTGTGTTTCCCTTTAGTGATCACAGCTTCTACTGGTGTGTGAGGGTTGGCTCGTGCAGTGTAGGGTGACTGGTCGATAACTGGTCGATAACTGGTCGATAACTGGTCGATAACTGGTCGATAACTGGTTGACAGTCGGCCAGTGTGAGGCTTGGTGGTGCTTTATGGTTTAACGGTGGCCATAATAGTTTTACAGGGAGTCATTTAGAGTCGGTCAGCCTGGATGAACCTGCAGGACTCATGACTGTCATGACAGGTTCCCAGTGGTCACATGGGTTTAGTACTGATCTGTTTCAGGTGGCTGCTGCTGTAACGCACAGCTCTCCCCGTCAGTGTGTCTCTAGTATTTGTGTGCAGACTCTGGTGCTGTGTGAGCTGCTGATTGTTGTGTGGATTCACTTTCATTTCACTTTGCCTCGGTGTGTTTCTCTCTGATTCATGACTTGAGTTTCACTGTGAGTCTGAGGCCACGCCTGTGTCAGTGGCGTGTCTCTGCAGGCTGAAGGACACTTCCCCTCCCCTCCTCAGGCACAGATCGCACAGACACCGTTTCCTGTAGTTGTGTGCTTGCGGTGGTGAAGGCTGGCACGTCGTTACTCAGGGCGGTGAGCCGACACCCTTTGTTGAGCAACAGTTTCACCTTGAAGTTGTTCTGCTTTGGATTCGCATCAGTAACACGTTTGGCACACAGACCCCCCCACTCAGCTCGCTGTCACTGCACTGCATTTAACTCATATACACCATCAACATGTCCACGCTACACTCGCTTTGAGTACGTTTGATGCTTGCAATGAATTTTCCCGTGTTTCTGGTCCTTCAAAAGTTCAGCAGATCTCCACCTGCAGGGCTGAAAAACGTCAGCTCTGAGGAAACATCGAGTCAGCTTTAAAGCCACTGCAGGAGTCCCGGTCTGAAGACTCGGCCTGTGTTTGTTAGAGCAGCTGTGAGCAGCTGTGTGATGCTTCCTTTAGATTCCTTCTGCTGCGTACAAATAGCTCTGCTGTGTATAAAAGAGTAAAAGTGGTGAGAAAATCAAATCAGTCAGTTCTGTCCCACACAGTCAGTGATTTCACAGCGGCAGCGCGTTGAAACATGAAATAAATGCCGTTCCTGAATGTTGGTGACTTCCCAGTAGAGCTGGGCGATAGAACGATAACGATATGTATCGCGATATAACTTTTACTCGATAGAGAAATTAAGCTATCGCGATAGACCTCGCCGCTCTTGTCCTCTTAAAAAAAAAAAAAAAAAAAAAAAAAAAAAAAAAAAAAGGTCAGCCAATCCAAATTAAGTAGCGCAGAGCCGAACCAATCACAGCCGCAGCGTCACGTCGCATGACTTGTTACGTACAGCACAAGTGCCAAGCCGCACGTGTGTTTGTTTGGGAAGCAGCCAGCGGGTAATGGAGGAAATGAGTGTGCCGACTAGGAAAATCAACCGAGCGTGACCGAAGAGAAAACAGATGATGGTTCCAACGCCGGAGAGATTGTCGAACGGAAGAGCCATAGAAGTTCCGTAGTGTGAAGGTATTTCGGCTATTTCAAGTCTGACAAAAACAGAGTAGCTGCACTGTAAATTGTGCCGAAAGCAAGTCTGGAAATACAATAAACTGGTGCATGCGTCACACTGTGCGCCACGTTATTGTTTCGGTGAAATGAATTTCTACAATACTGTTACTGTTAATTCTACTCTCTGCAGTGTTTAAATGCTTACATATACACACAGTTACTGTCCCTCCACACATACGACTCGGTTCTGCTTCTATGCCCCAGCTTTGTTTACTTTTTCCCACCGAGGCTTCTAGACTTCTGATTGGCCAACATTTCTGCACGGTTAGGAATCTAGCGCCACCTGCTGCTTTGGCATGTTCATAGCAGCGTTTTCCTTCATTTCTGCCTTTATGTGTGGACGGGATTATTTTTTAAAACGAAAACGGAAAATCTCAGTTTTCAAAAATACCCGTGTACGTGTGGACGTAGCCTCAGTCTCTGACTGGAAGCGCTAATTCGTCATTCGGCTTTTGTCAGACTAAAGTAACTGTTAAAACTGTTTGAAAAGCTCAGCTATACAACAAGGAGAGATTGAGAATTTCCTTTTAGTTCTCAGTTTATTTGATATTGACAAAAGTTAGTCAGTTTTGTCTGTTCTTCTGTAAAACAAACTAAGATTTATTTTTAGAATTCATATTTTGTTTCTAAGTGGAATTGACAGTTTAGTCTGTTTCGTTTGTTCTATTTTGAAACTTAAACGCTTTAGCGGCTGCCTTTGTGTAGTTTGCAATATTTGCCTTTATTTATCTGAAAAAGTCTCATGTTCCTTAAGTACATCTACCCTGTTGAACTTATTATGGGAAATAAATATTTAAATAAAAACAAGCTGCTGATTATTTCACATTTTACTTGTGAGCAACGGCACATTTAAATCTTACAAATATAGTTATTTGGCTTATATCGTGATAGATATCGTTATCGCCTGAAATGAAAAAAACATATCGTGATATGAAAAAATCTCATATCGCCCAGCTCTACTTCCCAGGAGCGCTCAGGCTGGGCCGCTGTGTTCAGAGAGGCGCACAACCCAGCGCTGGTACCTTCTCAAAGTGCATTGTGGGTAAACTTTGAGGCTCTTTGTCTGCTCGGAGCGTCGTCAGGCAGATACTCCTCACCGCTGAATAATCTCAGAGTGGCTGTGATTCTGGGGGATTATTGTTTTGTTGCTGTGGCCAGCACATCTGGATCCAGGTGTGGGGGAAGCTCGGTCTTTATCCACAGTTCCTCCTTCACTCTCACAAATGCTTTCTCGCTCATATTTTTATTCTGCTCGGAAACACCTGTGCTTTATTTTTGTCCCTGGGGCTGCTGGGTAAATAATCACTCTCACTCCCAGTGCGGTCAGGTTAGTCGCAGCACTTCCTGTTCCTCGGCAGACGCTGTGCTGGTGTTTTTACTCGATGTGCAGACGCTCGTTTTCGTGGCTGATACGATTATTGTTATTCTGATCTAGGGCTGTTTGATATAACCATATATATTGGTTGCTGGAGTACTTTTCTATGCTGTGGTGTGCTGGGGGAGCAGCGCAGCAAAGAAGGACTCATGCAGGCTGGAGAAACTGATCAGGAAGGCTAGCTCTGTGGTCGGCATGAAGCTGGACACTCTGGTGACAGTGGCAGAGAAAAGGACACTAAAGAAGCTGCTGGACATTATGAACAATGCTGGACATCCTCTGCACACAGCTTTAACAACCAGAAGAGTCTGTTCAGTGACAGGTTGCTTCTCCCCAAGACAAGAACTAACAGACTTAAAAACTCCTTTGTCCCACACGCCATCAGACTGTTTAACTCCTCTCTGGAGGGGAGAGGGAGGGGAAACAGGAGGACAAAGGAGGGGGAACAACTAAGCTGTAGTGCCTCTTCACCTCACTGTGCAATACTTTTGTAAATAGTCAATGGTGCAATAGACCTCAATACTTGAAATGTGCAATTCACTTGTATTTTTATTTTTATTCCTATTTATTCTATTTATCCCCTTCGTATATTTTATTTATATGTGTGTGTGTGTGTGTGTGTGTGTGTGTGTGTGTGTATATAATATTCTGTAACTGTAACTTCTGTCGGTGCTGTGCTTTTGGAAACCGAATTTCCCAGAGCAACCCACCCGAGGGATTAATAAAGTTTTATCTTATCTTATATGGATGACGATATAAAAACGTCGTTTCATTTCACGCTATCGTTTGTTTCGTGGTGTCGGAAATAAACTGTTTACAGCAATATTTGTTCATGGTTCTGATGTCACTGTAGTGGCTGTATTCATTTATTAAAGTTCTCTTTCTCTTATATTTAATATCACCACACTACGGACGGACAAGCGCCTGTTTTTATGCGTTCTCGTTAGCAACAACGACGGTAACAGCATCGCGTGTCCGCTTGTTTATGTTCCACATAAACCTTTCACAATAAAGCTCAAGATCCTGTTGAGACTTTTCAAAATAAACTGAATCACGTGAAAGAGCAGATTATTTACGATGAGAAGTAAAAAAGAGCCGCCAATAACGATAGAGGAGATTCAGAAAGCGATTGGAAAATTACGTACAAACAAGGCACCAGGCAGTGATGGGTTTCCTGCCGAATAGTACAAGAAATGTGGAAAAGAATTGATACCCTTACTCCACCAGACTCTTAATTGGACTCACACTAAACATGTGATTCTCTCCTCTTGGAGGGAGGCAATTATCACGGTGCTGCCAAAACCACAAAAACAAAGAGAATACTGCCAAAATTACAGGCCTATATCGGTGTTGAATGTTGATTATAAAATCTATACTACAATCCTATCAAATAGGCTCCAGTCGTTTATACCAGACCTGATAGATGAGGACCAAGCAGGTTTTGTCAAAAATAGACAGGCACAAGACAATATTAGAAGGACCCTACACATCATACACCAAATACATAAAGACAAGATACCGGCTGCATTGATAAGTTTAGATGCAGAAAAAGCCTTCGATCGAGTCAGCTGGGACTTCCTGTACCTAACCATGGCAAAGTTCGGGTTCACTACGAAATCAATCCAATGTATTAAATCTCTCTATGACAAACCGACTGCAAGACTAAAAGTTAACGGCTCATTGACAAAGACATTCCAAGTAGAGAGAGGAACTAGACAGGGTTGCTGTTTAAGTCCAACCTTATTTGCCTTGTATATTGAGCCATTGGCACAAATGATTAGACAAGACGCCCTAATAACAGGAATAGAAATCAATAAACAAGAGCATGTAATTAGTCTGTTTGCTGATGACGTGTTGATAGCCCTCAAAAACCCCACAAACTCTTTTATGCAGCTCACAGAAATGTTAGGAAAATTTGGTACGCTTTCTGGCTACAAAGTAAATATACTTAAAACTCAAGTTCTAATGTTTAATTGTATACCAACTCAAAATCTTAAGGAATGGGAAATAAAGTGGGAGGCAAAAACCCTTAAATATTTAGGTATAAATATAACCAAAGACTATGACAAACTATATCAAAGTAACTATGGACATATAAATAACAGGATAAGGCAGGATATGGAAAGATGGAATACATATCCGTTAGGATTTAGTGACAGGATAAATGTGATAAAGATGAATATCTTACCACGATTGCTATATTTATTCCTCTCTCTTCCGATAAGCATACCTCAAACCCAATTCTCAGAATGGGATAAGTATATATCTAGATTTGTCTGGGAAGGCAAGCGGCCAAGGGTACGATACACTACTTTACAGCTTACTAAGGAGAAAGGAGGAATGTCGCTTCCTAATTTAAAAGAATATTTTCGTGCTGCACAGATACGCCAGATAACATATTGGTGTAGTGATGATTACGGGGCTCGCTGGAAGGATGTGGAGCTCTCCACACTCAATGTCCCAATCCAAACAAACATGGGTATGAAGAAGACCCCTGAATACGTAACTAAAGACCAAGATAGGAACCCGATAATATCCTTTACATTAAATGTATGGTATGATACAGTAAGGGAGTTCAGGATTGGCAAAGAGCTTGGTTTGCTAAAATGGATAGCCTTCGATGAAGAATTTAGACCAGGAAAATTGGATCTTGGTTTTAAAAATTGGAATGAAAAGGGAATCACAGCAATTTGTTTATTAATCAAAAAAGGAGAAATTAAAAGTTTTGAAGAATTAAAACGGGAATACAACTTAAAAAACAAGGATTTTTTCAGATACTTACAGGTGAGAGATTACCTTAATAAAAACATAAAAATAGAGGAAGACAAAATCCATCCTATTATAAAAATAATTATGCTAGCATATAAAAGTGTTATTCCAAAAACAGTGTCTACAAATGTTTGATGGAATCAAGACAGGACTCAACTGTATATGTTAAAGTAAAATGGGAAAGAGAGCTGAGTGAAGAAATCACTGAGGTGTGGTATGAAACATGGAAAGAACATAAGAATACAACTCACTCATTGAGGTGGAGAGAATTCATCTGGAAAAATCAAATTCGCTATTTTATTACACCTAAGATTAAAAATAAACAAACCAATACACAACAACAATGTTGGAGGCTGTGTGGATGGGATGAACCAGACCATACACACATTTTCTGGAAATGCAGAAAAATTCACACTTTCTGGGTTAAAATTCACTCAGCTCTCTGTGATATATTAGGTTATATTATTCCTAGAACCTGCCTTGTTTTGTATCTAGGGTACTTGGAAGGTACTGTAGATGTAAAGGATCGTTACCTGGCTAAGATTCTCCTTTTGGCAGCAAAGAAGGCCATCACCAAAAACTGGCTTAAGACAGAAACACCAGGAAAGCAGCAGTGGGTAGCAATTGTGGAGGACATTATGGAGATGGAGAACCTTACATATAAACTGAAAGTAAAGGAAGAACGCTTTTTGAAGGACTGGGGAAAATGGTTGACGTACAACGGAAGGGGAAAAAAGACTGAACTGAATGAAGATGAGCATACAAGAAGAAGAAAAAAAAAAAAGTGAAATGAACGATGGAAATGTTTGACACCACAGGCATGTTTCCTTTTTTTCTTTTGTTTTACTTTATCTTATTTTTCTAATTATTATTCTATATGTATCTATATTTTTATACATATATATTTGTTTGTTTCTTTTTCTTTCTAATTTCACTGTCTTGAGTTTGTGACTCTCTTTGTATTCTGTTATTCTGAAGAAACTGTATGCGTAATGGACAGGTGAGTTCTTCAAATAAATAAAATAAAAAGTTATAAAAATAAAAAAAAAAAAAAAAAAAAAAAAAGCCGCCAGGTGCTAAAAAATCAACCTTAGACTCAAACATCAGAACAGGCTTTTCCCCGCAGCACGCCGTGTGATAAATACTCACAAAGAAAAAAATGTATCGTTTCATGCATCGTTAAAACACTCGACTCCGGGTAAAGGACGCGCAGCTGGAAACACTTCACGCAAGTCGAGCTGCCCGAGATTCACAGAATTTACAGAAATTGTTACATTTTTGTGATTTATATCGTTGTCAGGACGATAGAATTCTGATATCGGGATGTGAGATTTTGGTCATATCGCACAGCTCTATTCTGATCACAGCCACGTGGACCTGATTTACAGCTGCGGGGCCAGCAGCTGAGGACGAAGGAACAACATAAGGGTCATGTGACAAGTTGATGGCTATTTTTCAAAATAAAAGCCTCACTTAGTTATAGGACCTAGGGATGGATAATTGGGGAGGGAATCAAACATGGGGTTCATGTCCCAGACTGAGGTCACAATGACCACCTGTGGACACCTGAAGACCGAGACTAGAGGCAAGATGGCGGCAGCTGATCTGCTGCGTGTGCACGTGTTACAAACCCTCAGACACACACACACACACACACACACACACACACACACACACACACACACACACACACACAGCAGGGCTATAGACTAACGTTTACTTCTGTAACTTGTCCTTTTCCCCATGTGTCTGCGATGACACCTGTAACCTGGGTGCATGTGACATCATTACTGGAGGTGGGGTTTATTTTCAAGCCATTTGAACTTTGAACGGAACATCTTCTTTGGGAATATCGTAGGCAATGTTAAACCTCATGTCGGCGTCCTCTGACGACCTGTTTGCTGCTGCCTGAAAGGCCGATGTCTCGGGACTACTTCCTGTGAGGTCGCGCTGACGACACTGAGCTGGAAAGATTTCTGTTTTTCTCTTCGCACACACATGTTGACTTTCTCAGAGAGATAGCGATATAGAACGCATAGTATGCAAACTGTTAACCCCACTCCAGCCAATCCTCTGTTTCTGTCCTGCAGGTGGAGCCGATGGATCCGAGGTGCCGCCTCCTCAGAACGTCATCACGAAGACCTTGAACACCAACTACACGCTGAGCTGGGACTGGCCGCCGGGCGCTGCAGGGACCCACGCCGTCACCTTCACCACGCAATATGTGCCGTAAGTCTGAGAATCACGAGGGCGGGGCTTATTTACCTGTCAGACGGTGGACACAGGGGGCGTGGTCCACCTCACCAAACCAGCGACAGGAAGCTGTCAGAGAGGCTTACTGGAAACGGGCTCAGGCTCAGCCATCTCTTCCTCATACTTGAAGCAGAGCCTGAGCCCGGCTCGTGTTTCTCCTCTCTGGTTTCACTGGAATTCATTTGAGACGTTTATTAACCACCTGGCCTGCCATCATGTGATCACATAAAGACCTTTTAACTCCTCGCTGGTATTTTAATACGAGTTTAAGTGTAAGTCAGAGTGTGCTCCATGCCTCAGAGAGCCGTGGAGCAGCCTTCCTCTTCGCAGTTTTCCTCCCTCGTCCCCATCATCCTGCTTCCACAGGCGTTAACCTCCCAGCCCCGACCTATGAAACAGACACGTTTACTGAAACACGGCTGGTGTGTTGCTGTTGTAATTAGATTTGATTCAATGAAAGCTCTCCCTCCACTAATGTGTTTTCATGTTCTCGTATCCTCAGGAGGTACCAGCTGAAGTTTAAGAAGAAGAAGACAAACTGGATCACGGCGTGCAACCAGACGTCACACCGGTCATGTGACCTCACACGGTTCAACCTGCACTACCTGGGCATCTTCGTGCTCCAGGTGCGAGCCACCGTGGACGGGCAGCACTCGGAGTGGGCGCAGACGGAGTTCTGCCCCGATAAGGAGGGTAAGACGAGTGCTCGGCTTTCCAGGAACTGCGATGTGCACATGCTGCAGCAGCGTTTGAGCTCACGTGTGAGCTCACCATAAACCATGAAAAACAAGGTGTTATGACTCAGAGGTGAACAGCCTTCGCACAGTATCGGTGCAACAGCCGAGAGCTGCGCTCAGCAGGGATAAAGATCTCCAGCTTCAAATATGTGACTGTGAATCGTGCGTCCATGTGTGAGGCTCTCATCGCTGCAGTAAATGAACCAGAATCAGCCAAGCAGTCACAGAAAGTCTGTGCAGGTGTTCACTACACATCCTGGGACCTGAGCTCACCTGTTGTCTGAACCATTAGTGTAGATGCCCTCAAGCCCACAGTTCTGACCCAACTTTTATTCAACCAGCGAGTTTTTTTATTTTGTTTTGTTTTTACCCTAAGTGACGCGGGAGTCTCTCTAAGTCGATGTCCAAGAGGTTTCTCAGCTTTTATTTACATTTCAGCAAAAAGTGTCACATCCAAAATGATTCATAGTCTTCTTAGAAAAGCCTTTATTGGCAACCTCGGATCAGTGTTTCGCACTGATCTGCTCCTCCGTCTTTAGCAGTGAGCTCAGGTTGGAGGGTCTCCTCGCCCTGGTCTTTAGCTCATCCACAGAGTCTCAGTTGGGTTGGAGTCAGGACTCTGGCCGGGCTGCTGCACAGTGTTAATGGTTTTGTCTGCTAACTGTTGGTTTTGCTGTGAAATGTCCACTGGTGCCTGAGGCCAAGTCTCTCTGCAGACTGCCTGATGTTGTTGTTGAGAATCTTCGTTCATGGTGGCGTTCATGTTCGACAGTGGGGATGGTGTTCTTTGGGATCAATTAAAGAAACGTCATCGTTACTAAACAACTAAATTTTTTCTTCCTCCGACCAAAACACAGAAGACCAGACGTCCTCTTCTTTGTCCAGATGAGCATTTGCAAAGGCCAAGCGGGTATTTGTGCGCCTCCTCTGGAGAGGTGGCGTCCTCCTTGAGATGCATCCGTGGAAATTGCAGCCACTGGAACTTTGGAAAGCGTGAGATGTGGCCTCGTGACAGTGTGTTATAATTATGGGCTTGGCTGTATTTGCCTAGCTGAGCCTGCACTGTGTGCTGCCTCACATATACCAACATGCAAATATGCAGCCCGAGCAGCGGAGCTCTCTGCATGTAGACGACCGACACCGCGAACGCGTCGCATTGATTTGAGTAATCGAGTATTTCATCGATTGTGGTCTGTCGCCTCACAGTAACAAGGTCCTGGGTTTGAATCCAGGCTGTCTGCATAAAATGGCAAGGTTTATGTAACGCCTGCTGAGTGTGTGATAGTAGAAAATGTTCCTGCTCTTGTTCTTCTCTGTTCAGCCTTTGAATGTTACTATTAATATTTTCTGTTCTTTTCCTCGTGTCTTCATCTCTGTAGACGATTTCAGTTGTTTTTGTAAGATTGCAGTCAGGTGTTGCTTAAATCTGCTGCTGGCATCAGACAAGCAGAAAGAAAGAGGAAGGAAGCAGCCGACGGGGAGAAACCAGGACAGCTGTCACGTCCTCTGTGCTTGTTATTTCAGCGTTGGCGGCCTGAGCTAAAGTCCAGCTGCAGAGGTTTCAGGCCCTGTGCAGTGAGACAGCAGTCTGCCTGGGCTCCTTCAGTAGACGGTCACATGGTGTTTAAGGACCGCCTCACAGGTGTCAGAGCAGGTGAAACACCTGCTCATCAGGTGAATAAATGTGATCTCCTCTCTGTCCCGTCTAGCGGCTCTGGGGCCTCCCAGCAACGTGACCCTCGCTCCTGCTGGAAGCGACCTGGACGTGGTCGTCACCGACCCGCTGACCAGCAACAACACCTCCATGAGGGAGCACGTCCCCAACCTGTACTACCACGTCCAGTACTGGGAGCGCCAGGCTGATGGGCAGGTAGGAAGCCCCTCCCACTTCAGTATTACCTTTTCTCCTCGTGTGTGTGTGTGTGTTTGTTCTCGCCTCCCCAAGACGTTTCGGTGGAGAACAGATGTATTTCCTGTGTGAATCTCGCCGTACTTCCTGCCGTACTTCCTGCCAGCTGGCTGCAGTTGAGCAGCGAGCTGAAAACTGGTTTGATGAGGAAGAAACAGGTCACTGCAGCACGTCCCAAAATAAGCCGAGCGCGTGACGAGCGAGTCGATGATGAGGGTTAACGCCACACAAACACGACATGCACGGAGGAATCGGACAGCTCAGAGCCTCACACAGAAACACGGGAACCTATCAGAGCCCACCACATCTGCAGAAGGACCCGCCCCCTCGGGTCAGCTGACTGACTCAGACTGTACAAAGGTGGTCGAGTGAGTAGACGGGACACGTGAGCGTCTCAGGCCTGTGTGTGTGATAAAGGTGATGATGAAGACGTGGTCCAGCTGCAGAGGTGCAGCCTCAGTGATCATGTCGGTGACAGTGGGAGCACAAACGTGTTCAGCACCAAACCCCCAAACGCACAGGAAACCACACAGACGTCACGTTTACACTCGTGGTGGAGTTTAAGTTAGGATGAGACACACAATCACACACAGACACACAATCACACACAGACACACAATCACACACAGACACGCACACAGTCCTGTTTGCAGTCTGTCCTGATTGGCTGCAGTCAGGCTGACTATTACAGGACTGATGATGATGATGTCTGACTGCATGTTGATGCTGGTGCGTGGCGGTCCGCTCAGAGTGATGCTCTCTGCCGTTACCCCTCTGACCTTTGCCCCTCCCCCTCAGGCAAAGCGGCTGAGGATCAACACCACCATGGTGACGCTGCCGGGCTTGAAGGCGTGGACCTGGTACTGTGTGAGGGTGCAGTCTCGCGACGATTTCTACTCGAAGACCAGCGACTTCACGGTGCCGCACTGCATGCAGACCGAAGGTAACGCCGTCACTCTCACTAAGCTTGGCGCTCTGCTTCCTGCAGCTGTGACAGCACAGCCTCTCTCTCTCGCCCTCTCTCTCTCTCTCTCTCGCCCTCTCTCTCTCTCTCTCTCGCCCTCTCTCTCTCTCGCCCTCTCTCTCTCTCGCCCTCTCTCTCTCTCGCCCTCTCTCTCTCTCGCCCTCTCTCTCTCTCGCCCTCTCTCTCTCGCCCCCTCTCTCTCTCTCTCGCCCGCCCTCTCTCGCCCGCCCTCTCTCGCCCGCCCTCTCTCGCCCACCCTCTCTCCCGCTCTCTCTCTCTCTCTCGCCCCCCTCTCTCTCTCCCGCTCTCTCTCTCTCGCCCCCCTCTCTCTCGCGCCCCCCCCTCTCTCGCCCGCTCTCTCGCTCTCTCGCCCGCCCCCGCCCTCTCTCTCTCCCGCCCTCTCTCTCTCTCTCTCGCCCCCCCTCTCTCTCTCGCCCCCCCTCTCTCTCTCGCCCCCCCTCTCTCTCGCCCCCCCTCTCTCTCGCCCTCTCTCGCCCGCCCTCTCTCTCTCTCGCCCTCTCTCTCTCTCGCCCCTCTCTCTCTCTCGCCCTCTCTCTCTCTCGCTCTCTCGCCCCCCCTCTCTCTCGCCCTCTCGCCCCCCCTCTCTCTCTCGCCCGCCCTCTCTCTCTCGCCCGCCCAATCTCTCTCGCCCGCCCTCTCTCTCGCCCGCCCAATCTCTCTCTCTCGCCCTCTCTCTCTCTCTCGCCCTCTCTCTCTCTCGCCCAATCTCTCTCTCTCGCCCTCTCTCTCTCTCTCGCCCTCTCTCTCTCTCTCGCCCTCTCTCTCTCTCTCGCCCTCTCTCTCTCTCGCCCGCCCTCTCTCGCTCGCCCTCTCTCTCTCTCGCCCTCTCTCTCTCTCTCTCTCGCCCTCTCTCTCTCTCGCCCTCTCTCGCCCTCTCTCTCGCCCGCCCTCTCTCTCTCTCGCCCTCTCTCTCTCTCGCCCTCTCTCTCTCTCATCCGCCCTCTCTCGCTCGCCCTCTCTCTCTCGCCCGCCCTCTCTCTCTCTCTCGCCCTTTCTCTCTCTCTCGCCCTCTCTCTCTCGCCCCCTCTCTCTCTCTCTCGCCCGCCCTCTCTCTCTCTCTCGCCCTCTCTCTCTCGCCCTTTCTCTCTCTCGCCCGCCCCCTCTCTCTCGCCCTCTCTCTCTCTCTCTCTCGCCCTCTCTCTCGCCCTCTCTCTCTCTCTCTCGCCCTCTCTCTCTCTCTCTCGCTCTCTCGCCCCCCTCTCTCGCGCCCCCCCTCTCTCGCCCGCTCTCTCGCCCGCTCTCTCGCTCTCTCTCGCCCTCTCTCTCTCTCTCGCCCTCTCTCTCTCTCTCGCCCTCTCTCTCTCTCGCCCGCCCTCTCTCTCTCGCCCGCCCAATCTCTCTCGCCCGCCCTCTCTCTCGCCCGCCCAATCTCTCTCTCTCGCCCTCTCTCTCTCTCTCGCCCTCTCTCTCTCTCTCGCCCTCTCTCTCTCTCGCCCGCCCTCTCTCGCTCGCCCTCTCTCTCTCTCTCGCCCTCTCTCTCTCTCTCTCGCCCTCTCTCTCTCTCGCCCTCTCTCGCCCTCTCTCTCGCCCCCTCTCTCTCTCTCTCGCCCTCTCTCTCTCTCTCGCCCTCTCTCTCTCTCATCCGCCCTCTCTCGCCCGCCCTCTCTCTCTCTCTCGCCCTCTCTCTCTCTCTCGCCCCCTCTCTCTCTCTCGCCCTCTCTCTCTCGCTCGCCCTCTCTCTCTCTCGCCCTCTCTCTCTCGCCCTCTCTCTCTCAGAGACCAGCTTCTTTCTGAGTCAAAATTGAATCGAATTGATTGTAGAAATTAAAACCGATACCAGCACAGCCTCCACGCAGGGACACATCAGAGGAGAACCAATCAGGTGTCAGAATGTAAACTCGTCCAATCATAGCCTGCAGAGGAGATAAGTGAAGTTCTCTGAGGGTCTGAGAGGGTGGTCACATGGGCTGTGACTCTGAAGGCGGAGCGCCTCCATCTAACGGCGTCGGTTTGTTTCCAGGTTCGATCCCCTGGTGGAACATCTTCCTGTACTTCCTGGGCTCGCTGCTGTTCTTCTTCCTGATCGTGCTGGGAACCATTTACGGTTTATTCAGGTGCTGCAAGACCATGAAGGATGTTCTGAACCCGTCCGACCAGATGCCCTCCCACCTGAAGAAGGTAGCTTGCAGTTGATGAGCGGGTGGTGTTCACCTGATTGATCTGTTTTATTTAAACCATGAACTGGAACACTTATGATGAGGTGTGATCGGGGCGTTTCTCTGTGATGTGTGCATCATCAGCAGCTCTTCTTCTCTCCTCTGTCCTCCTGCAGTACCTCTGCAGCTCTCCGGGCTCCGACATCCCTCGCCTCCTCACCCCGGACTCTGAGTCTGAGCTGCTGTGTGAAGGTGTGACCATCTGTCCACCGCCCACCGTCCTGGAAATCCACATCCCTCCTGCCGAGGAGCTGGCAGCACCCCCCTCGGGCCTGGAGCCGAACAGCAGGTCAGTGTTGGCGTGTTCATTAGAGAGCGTTCATGATGGCAGATCCGGCAACGCCAGCTAAACCGTGTCTCTGTGTTTGCAGTGTCAGGCACAGCCGGCAGGACAGCAGCAGCAGCGGCGACTCCGGCGTCTACTCCTCTGGCGGCGGCTCCTCAAGCAGCTCTGCCCTGAAGCATCTCAGCGCCGTTCGCCACAACCACATGGGGAGCGATGACATCTTTAAGGGTTTGTTGGACCCTGAGCGGGTGAACCTGCGGGAGATGACAGCCCACCTCAAGAGCCAGCCCGAGGTCGCAGACGAGGGCGTCGTGGACGTGTGCGTCTGAGCGAAGAGGAGACGGGTCCATGGGAAATGTGTGGCGTGCCTTTTTTCCGCCAGTCACTGTGAAACGAGCGTCTCTTTTTAAACACAAACACTGAAAAAGACTGAACTGCTGAGCCACGCCCCTCACGCAGAAGGAATGAGTCGTGCTGGAGCGTCGCCGTTTGCAGCTGCTGATCCTGGTTCAGGCAGACAGGAAGTCCTGCTGGTGCTGACAGAAACATTCCTCCTTCAGCCGCTACTGTCGTCTTAACCCTCGCCACACAGCTCGACTCTGCGCGCCATCATGCATCACTTTAACTTTCACAGGTAGCTTGCAGGTGCTAGCATTAATCAAAGAGGAAGCAGTTCATTACGTGAGCGCACCTGGCTACAAGCATGACATCTCTGCGGGCGGCGGCCTCTGTGTCGCTTTCATTTAATCTCCGTTTTACCGTAACAGCACGTTTTATTCTTCCATTTATGGTTCTTATAGAATCTCTGTTCTGGTAACTCTTGCTTTCTTTATGGGTCTGTCTCACCTCCATCTGCAGCTTATGCTCCGCCCACATGGTGATGTAGAAACCGAATCTGTGGCATGTATCAGCAGGACAAATCAAACTAATTGTAATCAAAGAAGCATCAGTCGTGTGGTTTGACTTCCTGCTCTGAATCGCCCCGCCCATCTGCTGACCTCTGTTAACCTTTGTATATAAGCTTGTTGTGCAGCTGTGTTTACAATCAGAAACTAAATAAACTCCTGAAAAAACCAAACTCGCTTCATGTTACTGTGCGCAACATCTTCTCGTTCCAAACCCTCGTTTCACATGTTTGATGACGCAGTTCCTGTGACGTCCAGCAGAGGCAGCAGTGAGTCAGTCCCCATAAACTCCCATGTTTACAGCAGCAAAGAGCCTCTGTGCGGACTCAAACTCACGCCCCTGCGTTTCTATGGTACACTGTTGCCCAACAGTGCAAAAACATGAAACGAGTGATTTTTCACGTGACAGGCGTTTGCTCTGCTGCAGAGCTTTTCTTTGGTTTTTTCCACGTCATGAAGAAAAGCTTGAGTGTCGCTGATAAACTGCAGCCGGTTCTGTTCCCGTGGCAGAAATGTTGGACAGGTACGTGAAAGCTCGACCAAAGCTGCACTTTCCTCGGGTGAAATGACCTGAGAACAGGAAACATGATTCATGTAAAGTTCAGCTACTAAATCCCTCCAAGATGAACCACTTCTAATTCTGTGTTTATTTGCTCACACTGTCACATGGAAAAAGGATGGTTGATCTTGTAGCTTTCCCAACAATGACCTTGGGGAGTTCAATTAGTTTTATACAGCGCCAAATTGCAACAACAGTCGTCTCAAGGTGCTTTATATCATACAGTAGATCGTACAATAATACATACAGACAAAAACCCAACAATCATATGACCCCCTATGAGCACTTTGGCGACAGTGGGAAAGAAAAACTCCCTTTTAACAGGAAGAAACCTCCAGCAGGACCAGGCAGGGGTGGGGCCATCTGCTGTGATTGTTTGAGAGAAGGAAGACAGGCTAAAGACATGCTGTGGAAGAGAGACAGAGGTTAATAACAGATATGATTCAATGCAGAGAGGTCTACATCTGCAGAAATGGTGGCGTGCTCTACAGATTTAATGGCTGAAAGTTGACTGTGATGATTTCAGACAGCAGACATATCTGGGAATAATCTGGGCTAATTTTCTCTCAGTTACTGACAAATGCTGCTGTGTGCCTGAGTTTCCTATTCTCCCTGAGTCAGTGCCAAAGGTTGCCTGAAGGAGACTGGACGACACTTTCGGCGAACATGGAGCTGCAACCTGCAGTTCCTCTGACGTCCAGCAGAGGCTCCAGCAGTGTGTCAGTCCCCACAGACTCTACGTTTGGTTAACAGACCGTCCAACAAGTCTGAGCTGAGTCTTTCTCTGTGTTTGATGTGATATGTGTTTGAACTGCTCTTGTTCTGTCAGGAATGTATGGAGTACATGGGACAGACCTGAAAAAGTAGTCCGTGCAGCCTGAGGTGAATTGAACCAGAATTATGCCAGAAGCCTGCTGACGACGCTGAGGCGTGCCTTTCTGAGGAACGTTTACCAAATATTAGAGGCGTGCCCGTGACCAGCACTAGCATTGGCTGATGCCTCCTCAGCTCTGAGCTTTCATCCAAATAAAACAAGCTAATGGGAGATGAGACGGGAGCGAGGGCCATCTTTTATGTACTTGTGATGGTGGTGGAGAGAGACTGAGGTTTCAATAATCTGTCGTACTTACATATAAGCTGAGAGATGTTCTGTGATGTTGCCGTGCACAGACAGGTGAGACAGTCACTGTGCTGTGAGTGCGCTCCGTGGCGCCCAGCGGAGAGCGGCGGTCGAGCCTCGTGATTCACAGCTGCTCCCTCTCCCTGCTCTCAGCTGGTATTCCCCGTCACTTCCCCGAGTCAGACAGAAAATGAAACCGCTCCGAGCACGACCAACAAAGGGTCGCAGCGGGGCCAAGAACCAAAACAGTTCCAAACATGTGGTGGGAGTCTGATCAGCTGATAAACAGCTGATATTTGATTTCTGTTTAGTCTCTTAATCAGTCCTCTGTTCTCCCGCCTGAAGCTTTCTTCTCCCTGTTTCTCATTTCCAAATATTCCAGATATCTTTTTGACCTGGGGTCCTGTTACTCCTCATACAGGAAGTGATTGGGTTGAAAACCTGCTGATTTTAGAATAGAATAGAATAGAATTCAACTTTATTGTCATTGCACATGCACAGGTACAGGGCAACGAAATGCAGTTTGCATCCATCCAGAAGTGCTTTAGTGATATAGATATATTACAATATATATTAGCAATAATATAGATATGTAAGTATATTACAGAAATAGGTCTATTATGGTATGTTATAATGTACACGGTATGAAGTATGTTGTGAATATTCTATAACTATAAGTATGTACAGGCTGTAGTGAGTACAAGCTATGTACAGGCTATGAACAGGATATAAATATGAAAAACTATACAGAATATGAAATAAATAACTTTACAGAATCTGAGATATACAGCTATACAGAAATGGGAACTATGCAAGTTGTAAACAGTTGTAGGATTAAAAATTATCGAATGTACAGAATGATTATTTACACAGGGCTATACAGTAGTGCAGTTAAGATAAGTGAGGGTGTAGATAGTTTCTACAGAGGCTGTATAAAGTGCTAGTGGTTGTGAGTGGTGGTTCAGTCCATGTTATTATTGTGTGTTTGAGGGTACAGTTGTCCATTGTGGGTGTGTGTATGTTCAGTCCATGAGTTTAACGTGGGTCAGATGTCAGGAGGCAGAGTTCAGGAGTCTGACAGCTGTGGGGAAGAAGCTGTTCCGGTACCTGGTGGTCTTAGTCCGGAGGCTCCTGTGGCGCCTCCCAGAGGGCAGGAGGGTGAAGAGTCCATGTGATGGGTGACTGGGGTCTTTGATGATTTTCCCAGCCCTTTTCAGACACCGCTTCCTGTAGATGTCTTTTATGGCAGGAAGTGGTGCTCCGGCGATGCGCTGGGCAGTTTTCACGACCCTCTGCAACGCCTTCCGGTCCGAGGCAGAGCAGTTCCCGTACCAGACTGTTATACAGTTGGTCAGGATGCTCTCGATGGTGCAACGATAGAAGTTCACCAGGATGTCTGAGGACAGGTGGTTCTTTCTCAGAGTCCTCAAGAAGAAGAGGCGCTGGTGAGCCTTCTTGACCAGCTTGGAGCAGTTGGTCGTCCAGGTGAGATCCTCGGAGATGTGGACTCCCAGGAACTTGAAGCTGCTCACACGCTCCACAGCCGTCCCCTTAATGTGGATGGGTGGATGTGGGTCAGCATTCCTCCTGTAGTCCACGATGAGCTCCTTGGTCTTCTCGGTGTTAAGCAGCAGGTTGTTTCTGTCGCACCACAGCCAGACGATCCACCTCCTCCCTGTAGGCGGCCTCATCGTTGTCACTGATGAGGCCAATCACCGTGGTGTCATCTGCAAACTTAATGATGGTGTTGGAACCATCAGCAGGTCTGCAGTCGTGGGTGAAGAGGGAGTAGA
The DNA here is from genome assembly GCF_057382185.1 of Mchenga conophoros. Lineage (NCBI taxonomy): Eukaryota > Metazoa > Chordata > Actinopteri > Cichliformes > Cichlidae > Mchenga > Mchenga conophoros. The sequence goes on from NC_140541.1 coordinate 38,878,310, forward strand.
GGAAAGGGCTCATCACACAGCCTTGTGGTACACCGGTGTTCATTGTGATGGTAGATGAGCAGCGGTTATCCAGCCGGACATGTTGGGGGCGGTTGGTCAGGAAGTCCAGTAACCATTTGCAGATGAGGGAACTGATGCCCAGGTCTGTCAGTTTCCTGATGAGTTGTGAGGGGTGGATTGTGTTGAATGCTGAACTGAAGTCTATAAACAGCATTCTGGCGTAGGTGTTGTTGTTGTCCAGGTGTGAGAGGACAGAGTGCAGTGCGATGGAGACTGCATCCTCTGTGCTCCTGTTCTGGCGGTATGCGAATTGGTGGGGGTCCAGGGTGGGGGGGAGACAGGATTTGAAGTGTGCTAGGACCAGCTGCTCTAAGCACTTAGTGATGATGGGGGTGAGTGCTACTGGGCGGTAGTCATTGAAAGAACCAGATTTAAATGTGGTTCAGGTTTTAATTGTCTTTGATGTTTTTGACTTTTTGTCAGATTTTTGTAGTTTTATCCTGTTTTTCTTCATTTTCTGGTTTTCCTGTGTGCCTTGCTGTCACCTCCAGTCTTTCTGATTATGAACCTGTGCCTGTAGTTCTCCGGTCATTCTTTGAAGTATGGATTTAGCTCCTTTGTTTGCGTGCTTATGGTCTCAGGCTTTGATGCTTTTGGTGTTTGTTTAGGGCTTCTGGACTTGAGTCAGTCAACGCCTCTGTTTGTTTTGCCGTCCTCTCCTGCTTAGCAACGTTACCTGATATCACTAGTTTAGCTTCTGTGCTTTTGTTCAGTATATTGACAAAAGGATTGGCTCAGCTGGCTTCACACGGATATCAGCTTGAGTGGCATTCCCATTCTTAATCCATCCATAGGTTTAATATGATGTCAGCCCCCCTCTTGCAGCGATAACAGCTGCAAATCTTCTAGGAAGTCTTTCCACAGGTACAGGATTGGTCACCCTGATGTTGGACGAGAAGGCCTGGCTAATTCATTCCAAAGGTCCATCCATCAACCTAGGCATCCATCCATCCATTCATCATCCCATATACCCATCATCCATCCATCCGTTCTGTCAGGACTCTGTGCTGGTGTGCAGTCATGTTGGAACAGGAAGAGGACATCCCCAAACTGTTCCCACAAATTTGGGAGCATGAAATTGTCCATAAAGTCTTCTTATGCTGAAGCATTGAGAGTTCCTTTCACTGGATCTGAGAGGCTGAGCCCAGCTACTGCAAAACACCCCCACACCATGGCACAGTGCGGTCAGACAAGTACTGTTGACTATTGAACCCAGACTTCTCCATCAGACTGAGTTTGCTTCTTAAATACCAGGTACATAATTGGCAGGAACCCTAAACCTGACCTCCAACAAGAAAACTCTGTCCTGCTCAGGGAGGGGTAGCCATCTATGTGTCATGTGATTTCACACATAACTGTAATTGAGTATCCTCTGCGTAGCAATCAGTATCAGGTTTTCTAGTAATAGTACCAAAGGGAAGCATCTACATTGTGGATTATACTTTCTGCACAGGCTGGCACGGTTTTAGAACATAGAAGTAAAAACTCAGATATGACTGAAGGAGGGATTTTTGAATCTCCTCTCCATGTGTTTAAGCCACCTGAATGTGTGACTGTACGATCACATCACAATGCCCAGTTATTGTGGAAAACTGTTATTCATGGACAGGTTGGGAGGACAGTGGTAAGGACTCTGCTTGCCTGTCTGGCTTCAGAGCTGAAAGGAAACCTGGGTTTGTTCCTGTTTTCCTCAGAGGACAGTAAGTTGTCCTAACTTTGCTTCTTTTTTGGAAAGTCTTAGACCTTAGAATACCATTTTGTTTCTAGCGTATGACTCATGTGGTTTAAGGGATGTGACTGTGAATTATTACAGGGATTCATGCATCTCTTTGTTGGGTCTTGTTGAGGTAGCTTCTCTCTCAGCCTTGAGTTTGTGAAGCAGAACGTCTAAGCTTCCTCTGGTCTTTCAGAGTGAGCAGCTCAGAGGTTCACACAGGTCGTTGGTCATGTTGGACATCTCGTTTTGGCTCTCAGCAAAGGCGGTCGCACTTTTTCTCCTCTCCTCCTCACCCTTATCTTCCCTGCTTAGCCTCTTGTGTCCTTGTCTTGTCTTGTGTGTGTTACTTTCCCTCGAACAGTCTCTCACTGTCGTTCTCTAAAACCTAAAAGAGAATTATGGATTTGATCAACTGGTCTCTGAATGTTATTGACACCCTTTTCTCAATGAGAAGTCTGGGCTTGGGAGAGCCTGAGTGCCCTGGAGGGACTTTCCCTGCCAGATACACGATGGACAGGTGGCAGGAATGGAGGGTTGTGTGCCTGGCGGGACTGTCGATCGAGGACGCTGAAGATATCTACCTATTTGGAACCATGATAACAGGGTTCTTGCTGATCGGAGCTGGCTTGGCCCTGGCTTATCGGAGAATTAAGACAGCGGAACGAGCTGTTCAAACCCCCCCAAGGCTGCCCGCTGGAATCGAAGTGATGGGACGAGGTGCGACCTCTCACAACGAACGCAGCATGGTCAACACCTTGGAGACGCTTACAGCTGCCGTGAAGACTCAAAACAACAACATTGAGCGTATGGGGGGATACATCAGAGAGAGGCCTGCTCAGAATGAGACCCTTGAGCGACAGTTGGAAAACATCGCGGAACGGATCACTGCAGTTGTGAGGTCTCAGAATCAAAAGAATGACAACACCATGGAACAGAAGTTTGATACCATCATGGGGAGGCTCGCGACTCTCCGACGGGAGATTGAGAGGCCAGCATCAGAGTGTTAAAGAGCAGCTTGACGTTCTCCTGGGCTGCTCGCATGAAAAATCAACAAAATCAACATCGTAATGCAGACACCACCACGGCGCCAGCCGAACAATCACTCGCTGATAACGACTGTGTGATGACTATTCTTCCCATCCCATGCAAGGCCACCTGGGTTGGCTGGAGGACTGTTTACTTAGCCTGATAGGGTGAAGGACACTGTCTCAGCTGAACTATGGACACGCACACACACACTTACACTGATAAGCACTCACTCATCCCCCCTCCCTTTCCAACACCTTCGATGCTTGTTGCCTCCTGGGAACACGAGGCGGGTCTGGGCCCGCGCTAGAGACGGCGCCGTTGCAGGATGGCTGCTGTGTTGCCTGGGATTACTCCTCATCCCCTACCCAACCCTGTGGCTTGTCATGTCTTCACAATGTTGTGCTGTGGACATTCATGTGCTTTTTTGTGCAGAGGACTTTTTTTGTTTCCTGCTCTCGTGCTGTCCTACCATGGAAGCACAGCATGAGTGGAGGTCTCTTTTTTTCCTCTTGTACCTTCCCGTTGTTATGTACATTTCAGTGTTTTCAGTGCAACGCTACCGATCTCCGACTTGTAACCCCATGTGATGTCTGTGTTATGTGTGTAAGGTCGGGGGTGGTCCCATTTCACGGCAGGGCAACCTGCTTGTGACAAATAAAGCTTTGATTAGTTGATTGATTGATGTGTAACTGCTCGGTGCTGTTATGAAGAATACTTAAGCCACCATGGCTCTGAACACAGCGCATGTAACAACTACCAGTCGGAGGGAAGTGTACAGATCAATGGCGCCCTCTGATGGAGGGAGCTGGGCAGACTGTTTGTCTCTTAGTGCCATCTTGCAGTGAAAATGTTTCAGCCCAATGATTTATTGATGCAAAAAATAACCTGATTTATAAAGTCTGTATCAGAGTTAAACTTTAAGCAGAGATTTGATGAAATATGAGTCATGGCACTGAGAATCCTGACTTTAACTCAAGGAAGAAGGTTTCCATCACGTCAGCGGGATCCACCGCCTTGTTCCAGTTTGATTATTGGTTCTTCTTTATGTCTTTCGTGATCCTCCCTGTCCAGCTAATGGTACCGCAGTTATGGAGCTTTACATGATGAGCTGCTCAGTGAAAGAAGCAAATGCAAAAAGGCCCTCAGATGTGCTGGGATGCCTCAGATTAAGTGTGATTGTCCTGATGCTCCTGTGGGAATTAAGGTCCCGTCAACATTTAAGGTGCTGATGGTAAAGGAGGCTTCTCTCTGGGGTCTGTAACATGCTGATCCATACACTGCTCAAATAGATGCACACAGCACAAATGCCCTGGGTTAACCCTGGGAAGAGTGAGGCGATCACAACGATGAAGGAAGCACAAATGTTAGTGAGCTTTCCCAGGATTCATTCCCAGCCTTCTGGATCTGGGATATGGATCGGCTCTGTTATCAAAATGCTCCAGAAAGCTCCGTCTCCTGCTGTGCTCATCATGTATGACCAAATACATCCTTCATCTCGTGGCCTTTGCGCTTTTTTTTTTTAGTCCAATTATCTGCCGGCCTTATTCAGGCCAGTCAACGTTCACTCTGTCTCACAGACTCCTTTGTGCAACCCACCTCCTCCCATCATGGCCTCTCCCTGCTCACTCAGGCTCCATTCAAGCCTCCGTCTCTATCTCCACCAGCAGAGTCTAGACTCCAGGGGGTCAAACATGACTCTGTACATCAATAAATCATGTTCACCCTGTGGAACTCCATAATTAACCTCAGTGTGTGAAGAGGACTCTCCATTTACATGCACAAACTGGAGTCTATTAGATAGATATGATACAAACCACTGCAGCACAGTACCTGTAATACCTACAGCATGTTCTAATCGCTCTAATAGGATATTATGGTCGACAGTATCGAACGCTGCACTGAGGTCTAGCAGGACAAGCACAGAGATGAGTCCACTGTCAGAGGCCATAAGAAGATCATTTGTAACCTTCACTAAAGCTGTTTCTGTGCTGTGATGAGCTCTGAAACCTGACTGAAACTCTTCAAATAAACCTCTGCAGATGATCTGTTAGCTGTTTGACAACTACTCTTTCAAGGATGTTTGATATGAAAGGAAGGTTGGAGATTGGCCTATACTTAGCTAAGACTGCTGGGTCTAGAGATGCTTTTTGAGTAAAGGTTTAACTACAGCCAGCTTGAAGGCCTGTGGTACATAGCTGATTATTAGAGATAGGTTGATCATATATAAGATCGAAGAATTAATTAATGGCAGGACTTCTTTGAGCAGTTTTGTAGGAATGGGGTCTAAAAGACACGTTGATGGTTTGGAGGAAGTAATTATTGAAGTTAACTCAGAAAGATCAATTGGAGAAAAAGAGTCTAACTTAACATCAATGGTACTAAGAGTAGCTGTAGATAATATTACATCTGTGAGACTGTTCAGAAGGCAGCTTAGATATATTCATTGCCATGCAGATGCAGTCTTTCGATCCCTGAAGCCTCATAACAAACACTAATTAGTTAAACTGCAGTAATGTCTGTGAATGCTTAGGAATGTTTATTTAAATGCTTTAACTAATTATTTTATTTAACTTAGATCTGTACTTTTTAAGCTCTGTCATTTAATATTTTAAAATTTTTAATTTAAGTTCTTTCTTTTTGTAATTTCTAGCTTAGCAAGCTCCACCTCCTGTGGAAACTGTGGTCAAACATCCCAAAACCTCAGTCGGGTCACATGACATCTGAGCTGTCTGTGCTTCCTGAGCGCGCACACACACACACACACACACAGCTGAAACAGTGCTCAGCTTCTCATTCTCGCCGTCACCATGCTGCTGATCCTGCTCTGCTTCCACACCTTCACCTGGGGTAAGGAGCCGCCGCCAACGGCACACTAACCACAGATGAAGCAACATCCTGTGTGTGATTTTGTCCTTTAATTATGTAAATCGATTATTTTTGCTCCTGAGTCACACTTTAAAGCTTACTTTCATTTCTTCAGCTGACGGTGACTCATTTAATGGTATAACAGAGTCAGCAGTAGGTTATTCCTGATAGGTCAGTTCAGCGCGTCTAACATGAGAAAATGTCCTTTTTCTGTTTGCTGCGACTGTTTCAGGTTAAAAAGGTGAAACAGTCGCAGCTGCTGGAGGGTTAAAGGTTCCTGTGAAACATGGAAGTGGGCTATAAATGTCCAAAGCTCCTGACATGACAGGAAAGGATCTGTGAGGCTTTCAAAGAGTTTATTTCAGGTTATAATCATCACTTCTGTGTTTGTTTAAATCAGCCTGTAAACATGTTTAACCTTCATTATTACTGATGCAATAAATGTTCATTCATCTGTTCACTGTAAACACTTTTGACTCTGACACTCTCAGGCAATAAATAACTGATCTGTCCAATCAGAAAACAGACATGAAAGTGAATAAATGACGTCACCACAAACATCAGGTTCACATCTGTTCAGTTTTTAAAAACGTGCCGTGTGCAGCAGACAGATGTTATTCCTCGTTTTTGAATCTTTGTCCCTCTGAGCTCAGGCGTCGTGGCGTCGATGGTTCCTGCTGTCTCTTTAATAAATCATCTGAGGCCGTGATCACATGAATAACAATAATCTGGATTATGCAGGGATTTCTCTGGTTTGCTTTCTTCACCTTTGCAGTCGCGTCTCAGGCGCCGCCGCCTCCACAGAACGTCCAGGTGGAGAAGGGTCAGCTGACGTGGACTCCAGGGGAGCCGGACGTTACCTACACTGTGAATTACCGCAGGTGAGCCCTCACAGCCAGGGAAGGTGCTCTGTTTTAAGGTGGAGCTTCCTTTTCCTTTAGTGATAATTAAAATGAACGAAAGAATTTCATCTCATGCTCCAAACTATACTGAAGATATCATTTTCTGGATTTAGGTCATCACTTTTACAGAAGACAAAACAACAAACAAACAAACAAACTGGATGGGTTAAATAAAACATTTTAATAAGCTAAAAACTACAGAAAGAAATTAAATAGAAATATTTTTAAAATAAAAGGAGCCCAGAACGTACCATTTGAATAATAATTTGAATTAAATAAACTACAGTAAAGATAAACATAGGTTAAAAAAAGAAAAAGAAAAAGAAAGCTAATAACAAGAAATAAAAGTAAAACTGAGAATAAAATCCATTCAAACAGAAAGTGGAAGGCCGACTGTGCCACATAACCACTTCTGTTTTTGAACAGTTTCAGAGGTTCGTCGGTTTATCGATAAATCAGATCATTGACTGAGAATGAGTCTGCAGCTGTTATTCAATGCGGTTTTATTTATATAGCTTCAAATTAGAACAGAAAAAGTACGATCCTGCCCAGCAGGCAGCTTTGGAAATGTGAAGGAGGGCATACAGCTGTGTTTTTCAGATCATTAAACAAATTTAAATATCAGGCAAAGATAAGACAAAATGCAGTTTCTAAATGAAGGTGTTTATTATTAAGGGAAAAACTCCAACCCTACATGGCCCTGTGTGAAAAAGGGATTGTTGCTAAAACCTAGTAACTGGTTGGGCCACCCTTTGCAGCAACTGCTGCAATCAAGCAGCGCTGACCCACTCATCTTTGGACAGTTGATGTCATTCAGCCACATTCGAGGGTTTTCGAGAATGAACTGCCTCTTTGATGCCACAGCATCTCAGTCAGATTCAGGTTCAAACAAGGCCAGTAACCAGGTCTGATTACTAGCAATAGACTCAATACTTGAAATGTGCAATTCACTTGTATTTTTATTTTTTATTCCTATTTATTCTATTTATCCCCTTCGTATATTTTATTTATCTATCCACTTAGCACTTTTAATTCTTATTCTTATTTTTATATTTTTATGACAGTATGTTTACACTGAAGCACCGCAGCAATTTCCTAATGTTGTAAACCTGCTCAACATTTGGCAATAAAACCCTTTCTGATTCTGATTCTGATTTATATTGTCTCTGTATTTATATATATGTGTGTGTGTGTGTGTGTGTATATATATATAATATTCTGTAACTCTGTAACTTCTGTCGGTGCTGTGCTTTTTTGGAAATCGAATTTCCCAGAGGAACCCACCCGAGGGATTAATAAAGTTCTATCTAATCTAATCTAATCTAGCAGACCAGCTACCACAACTTGTACTTTAGCCTGACACATTTCTTTCTTACTATTTAAACCAATACAGTGGAACCCCGACTTAGGAAATTAATCCGTTCCCGAGGGTCTTTCGTAAGTCGAAAGCTTTCGTAAGTCAAAGCACCCATTGCGCGTTTTGAGTGAGGCGATGCTGAACGATATAGGCTACAGGCTAATTGCTAACTAGAACAACAATACGTCATTCAAGTGGAACAGCGAAGCGCAAGTACGGAAGCCAAGGGGTTGTCACATGATTCGGATGGCATTTTGTTACTTGGGCATTTTGCCGTAACACGGGCAGAAATATTGCCGTTCAGTGCCTTCGTAACTTAAATTTTTCGTGAAACGGGGTATTCGTAACTCGGGGTTCCACTGTGTAGTCGTGCTGATAGATTTCTTTCATTAGATACAGCAGCAATTCTTTATCATGTGGAACAATTGAGATGTACTTTGAAACTGCACTTCACACTGACTGAAAGGGTTGTTTCACTTGTCAGGCCTGCAAGGATCGAAGTGTAAACTGAGTTGGAAATCCCCGGCCTACAGGAAGCACGTTTACTGTATGAATTCAATGCTGTCCAGCCGAGAGATATAATCTCTCCAGCGTGTCCTGGGTCTGCTCCGGGGCCTCCTCCGGTGGGACATGCCCAGAACACTTCACCCAGGAGGCGCCCAGGGGGCATCCTTGTCAGCTGCCCGAACCACCTCAACTGGCTCCTTTCGATGTGGAGCAGCAGCGGCTCTACTCTGAGCCCCTCCCGAATGGCCGAACTTCTCACCCTATCTCTAAGGGAGAGGCCAGCCACCCTTCGGAGGAAGCTCATTTCCGCCGCTTGTATCAGCGATCTTGTTCTTTCAGTCACTACCCACAGCTCGTGGCCGTAGGCAAGGGCAGGGGCCTAGATCGACTGGTAAATTGAGAACTTCGCTTTTACACTCAGCTCTCCCACAGCACCAATCCGTCTGTCGATCTCCCGCTCCCTTCTCCCATCACTCGTGAACAAGACCCCGAGATACTTAAACTCCTCCGCTTGGGGCAGGAACTTATCCCTGACCCGGAGTGAGCACTCCACCCTTTTCCGGCTGAGAACCATGGCCTCAGATTTAAAGGTGCTGATTCTCATTCCCAGCGTTTCGCACTCTGCTGCAAACTGTTGCAGTGCGAGCTGGAGGCCATCACCTGATGAAGCTCCAGAAATATTTGTTCAGTTCTCTTTCAAACCCCAGCAGCTGTCTATTGCAAATTTTGAGTGTCCACTAAAACAAAAACAAAAATAAACGCGTTCTAAAATCTCACCTGTTTGTTTTTATTAAGGCATACATGTACCTTATTTTTATAAATAGAGATTTCGCTATTGAGGTTAAACATGATATATAAGTCACTTAGATCACTTCGAAATGTTAATGTTTGGTTTATTTCAGTGTTTTATTTGTTCCTGAGTGTTGCATCTTCAAAAAATAAATTGTACAATTGTACAAATCGTGAGTCCATTCTCCAGTGCGTTCTCGACAAGTCCAGACTCGCCGGGAACGCACGGGAGCGTGGACTTGCTTACTTGAGAGTTGAGAAAGGGCCAAAGAGCGATTCAGAAGACCCGTATGAGAATATCACCAAGGGAACAGTTTACCCTGCCCAGGATAGGGTTACCGGGGCCCCGCCCTGGAGCCAGGCCAGGGGAGGGTGCCCGAGGGCAAGCATCTGGTGACCGAACCTTAGTCCATGGGGCCCGGCTGAGCACAACCTCGAAAAGGGGACAAGGGTACATCTGTCACCATCTTACAATGCTGTGATTGCAGCCATTCCCCAACTCTCTGTGAATGGGACTCATGGCCATTGATCAGTGTTTGTTGATCAATAATCTTGAGAATTTGCATAATTAAGATTAAGGAACTGACCTCCCAGCCCATTGTTCCTTCAGTGGGCTGGTTTCAGTCATTATGCAAATGTCCTGTTTATAAGATTGAAACCTGCAGTCAGCTGAGACTGAAGACGTCACCTGATGATGACGAAAAAGCTGGTGCCCTGTTGTAAAAGCTGTCCTTGAGTCAGTTTGTCTGGACCCTCAGCAGCCTGACTCTCCTGCCAGATGGCAGCAGCTTGAACGCCCGGTGTCCTGGGTGTGTGCAGTCCCGTAGGATGCTGCATGCCCTCTTGAGACAGCGAGTGCTGTACAGGTCAGGGAGGAAGTCCAGTGATTTTTTTTTGTCTTTCTGTGTGCTATGGTGCAGCTGGAGAACCACACACAGATAGAAAAGTGTGTATAAGAGGGGGCTGAGGACACACCCCTGTGGGACGCCTACGTTCAGAATGAGGGTGGAGGAGGTGTGCTCTCCCATCCTGACGTTATGGGGTCTAACGCTCAGGAAGTCCAATATCCAGCTGCACAGTGAGCTGCTGAGTCCTAAGTTGCTTAGTTTATTAACCAGTTTGTGGGGTTGGACTGTATTGAAGGCGGAGCTGAAACAAACAGCATTCTCAGGTGTCACTACTGTACAGATGCAGGATGTCAGCACACTTTCAATGGAGCAGCAGTAGAAGCTCCTTCTTCAGGTCCATTTTTCTGAGGATTGTCAGAAAGTGGAGACACTGTTGGGTCTTCTTTACAACAGCCGAGGTGTTTGAGCACCATTGGAGGTCTGTGTCTATGTGCACACCCAGGAACTTGAAACTGGACACCCTTTCCACGCACTCCCCATTGATGCTGACAGGCTGCAGCTCAGACTTCCTCCTTCTGAAGTCGACTACCAGCTCTGTTGTCTTGGTGGTTTTGAGGTCCAGGTTGTTGTCGGCACACCAATCTGACAGCCTCTGAACCTCAGCTCTGTACGCCGTCTCCCCAGAGATGAGCCCCACCACGGTGGTATCATCTGCAAACTTGATGACTGCGTTGTCTGGGTGGGAACTAACACAGTCATGTGTGTACAGAGTTTACAGTAGGGGGCTCAGTACACAGTCTTGTGGAGAGCCGATGTTAAGGCTGAGGGCTGAGGGAAGATGAGGCCCCACTCTAACTCTGTACACGGTCTGACAGGAAGTCTCTGATCTAGCAGGAGGTGGTAGAAGGAAGTCCGATATCCAGCAGTTTTACTGTTAGTCTCACCGGGAGTATGATATTAAAACCAGAGCCAAAGTCAACAAAGAGCAGCCTGGTGTCACATCGCTGTTGTTCCAGGTGAGAGATGGTGGTGTGGAGCGTTGTAACAATGGCATCTTCAGTAGATCTGTTAGCTCTGTGTGCAAACTGGAGCAGGTTGAGTGTGGGTGGCATGCAGGACATGATGTGATGTCGGACCAGTTTCTCAAAGCACTTCACGCCCTGCTGACTTAAATATTGTACTGGGTCCTGTGGTGGGTTGTTGTTGGGCTGGCAGCGGGAGAGCTGCATCTCTGTGTGTATTGTGAACGGCATCGTGTGTGTGCTAATAAAGCATGCTGCAAAGCATGTTAATGTCACCGGGTCTGCCGTGGTCATTCACGATCTCTAAAATTAGAAATATCCTGTCTCAGAGTGACGCTGAAAAACTAGTTCATGCATTTATTACTTCCAGGCTGGACGACTGTAAGTCATTATTATCAGGAAGTCCTGACAATGACCCTGGCTCTGCTGGAGGTTTCTTCCTGTTAAAGGGGAGTTTTTCCTTCCCACTGATGCCAAAGCGCAGGGTATTATTGTAGGGTCTTTACTTTACAATATAAAGCACCTTGAGGCAAATGTTGTTGTCATTTGTCGCTATATAAACAAAATTGAATTGAGTTGAATCGATTCGTTACTGGGGAATCCTCTTCACACACTGGGGTGACTGGAGTTCCATGTAGGTCTGTCCCCAGTCAATCTGAGCAATTGGGGTAGAAGAGCCTTATTTAGGTAGATGACCAAGAATGTTGGTCACTCTGATATCGCTCCAGTGTTGCTTTGTGGAGAAAGGACTACAATTTGTGCAGCATCCCACCAATCAGATCTGCATGGTGGAGTGATCAGACAGAAGTCACTCTTCCGTAAAAGATCCAAAGTTGTCGTAGGATTGTGGAGGGGTGTGGCTTGGGCGCGGCTGCAGGGGAGGCTAAGACACACCGGAACTCCATTAGCTCGTCACGCCTCCCGTGAGTAAAAGAGTGTGCTGGGACCTGAGGTTGTGGTTGTGTGTAAGAAGGAGCACCTGAATAAAGAAAAGTGTGTAAAGAGCGAACTACATGGTCGGGTCCGTCACAGTGGTGCTGAAACCCGGGAGGTGGCATGGCGGAACCTCGACCGGGCCAGCCAATGGACACGCTGGCCCGAATGGTGGTTGAGCTTGCAGCTACGTGAAGGGAGCAGGTGGTGGTGTCTCGCCGCCAGTTGGAACGGCTGCAGGACCGTTCCGAGCTCCAGATGCAACTGATATTGAGTCTGGAAGCTTGGTTGGTTCCTGACGGACACCGCCGCCAGCCTGACCGGCGTTCCTAGACCGCATTGGGGAGGGAGACGACCCCCATGGTGTTGCAGATGTCCATGCACGAGAGGGACCTGTTTTGCAAGCCAGCGGTCTGCGTGCTATCTGGACCAGCTCATGCCGAGCCAGAGGTCGCCCAGAACAGGGACCTGCCCAGGCTGAGTTGGAGGTCTGCGCGCCATCTGAACCTGCCACATTCATGTCAGAGGTCACCGTGCTGTCTGGTCCAAGCGGCGTCCTCGGCAGAGGCCAGCACCGTCTGAACCTGGATTGTTTACACCAGAGGTCAGCGTTTGTGGTCTAGCCTGCCGGCGGCCTGCCAAGCTGCATGTGAGACGCGGCTTACCTCCTCGACTGCTGCGCCGTCGCTGGACACACTCGGTCGGCCCCGGACACAACTCATCCCTGCCGCTAGTCCATGGGCCACGGATGCACATGGCCATGGCCGATTGGGCTAGGCTGGATGGCTGCCCGACCTAGGTTGGGTGTGGCCTGGGCACGGCTGCAGGGGAGGCTGAGACACACCGGACCTCCATTAGCTCATAACGCCTCCCATGAATAAGAGCGTGCCGGCACCTGAGGTTGTGGTTGTGTGTGGGGCTGCAGCTGGAAAGCTGCGACCGAGTGAGCGAACTATGTGATCTGTCATTCCTGTCGCAAGGATGAAAAATGAATTTTGGAATAAAGCTGTAACATGAAAAATTGTAGAACAAGTGAAGTGTTGTCAAGACCTTTGAGGTGCATTGTGTTCATCCCGCTGTAACCATGTTTCTGTAACACAGAGCAAATTAATATATTGATAAATTACTAGCACATGTACCAGCAGCAACTTTACTGCACTGTTCTTATTATTAAATATGTTGCTGATGGACAGTTGTCTGCTGTGCTGCAGTTCTCCACCCGCTGCAGGGATTTCATGGAGAGAACGCTGAGCAGATGTTTTCTCTGACTCGTTTCTGTTCCTCATCCTCAGATTTAACTCTGATAAATGGGAAGCTCTTCCAGCCTGCATCCAGACGCCTTTCCATTCCTGCAACATATCAGCGGTTGGGCCGCGCGACACTAACGACTCGCCCGAGAACAGCTGCGTGACGCTGCGTGTGCGGGCCGAGAGACGGGGGCTGAGATCTGAGGGTGTTAACGCCTGCAGCAGATACGGTGAGAACCCTCAGATATGTGTCAGCGCTGTCTGTGGGTGAAGCTGTGAGACTCGAGGTGTTAACCATCCTGACCACAGTGTGAACCACGAGCTGCTGCTGTGCTGACGCTCGCTCTGCTCTTCCAGGTGACGTCTGCACGCCTCCGTTAAGCATTTTGACCCGGCCTGGATCACTCACCGTATTCCTTAACGATGACCACGAGCTGGCGAAGGAACACGACAGCAATGCCAAGCACATGATTTACTTTGGCAGAGAGGGAGAGAGTCCTCTGCAGGTGAGAACACGGAGTGATTCCTCCAGGTGTTTATGCTCACCTGATGTTACAGCACGTGTCACTGCTCAGAATATATCTGATATTTTTATTTTTTTTTTAAAGAAAGATGTGCACATGTGTCTGTCAGTGTGTGCAGGCAGGTCCAAGCATATTTGGACAGTTTGCCTCTGCACCAACAGACAGTCTGCACAAACTGTTTCAGAATTACAGCTATTTTTACACAGTTCCCATTTTCAGAGACTCAAAGTGACTGAGAAGCAGTTTCGTGTCCAGATGAATCCTGCGCCTTCATTTTTAGAACTAAACTGAAGCCAGAGAGTCATGTGTCCGCCACTTCAGGCTGTTACTGACTGCAAGAGATTTTCAGCCACATTAAAAACTCATATATATATATATATATATATATATATATATATATATATATATATATATATATATATATATATATATATAAAGAACAACATTTGACATCATGATAGTTTTTCATAAAATAGTGAAACGGTCTCAGATTTCCCTCTGCTGCCGTATATATATATATATGGCAGCACAAGAACAAGCTCTGAGCACAAGATCCATAGAGGCTGGGGTCTATCACACCAGGCAAGACCCCAGGTGCAGGCTGTGTAAAGATGCCCCAGAGACAATCCAGCACATAACAGCAGGGTGCAAGATGCTAGCAGGCAAGGCATACATGGAACGCCATAACCAAGTGGCCGGCATAGTGTACAGGAACATCTGTGCCGAGTATAACCTAGAAGTCCCGAGGTCAAAATGGGAGATGCCCCCAAGGGTGGTGGAGAATGACCGAGCTAAGATCCTGTGGGACTTCCAGATACAGACGGACAAAATGGTGGTGGCTAACCAACCGGACATAGTGGTGGTAGACAAACAGAAGAAGACGGCCGTAGTGATCGATGTAGCGGTTCCGAATGACAGCAATATCAGGAAGAAGGAACACGAGAAGCTGGAGAAATACCAAGGGCTCAGAGAAGAGCTCGAGAGGATGTGGAGGGTGAAGGTAACGGTGGTCCCCGTGGTAATCGGAGCACTAGGTGCGGTGACTCCCAAGCTAGGCGAGTGGCTCCAGCAGATCCCGGGAATAACATCGGAGATCTCTGTCCAGAAGAGCGCAGTCCTGGGAACAGCTAAGATACTGCAGGACCCTCAAGCTCCCAGGCCTCTGGTAGAGGACCCGAGCTTGAAGGATAAACCGCCCGCAGGGGCGTGCTGGGTGTTTTTTGTTTTTTTTTTATATACATATATATAAAATTCAGTTAGTTTGTCCACTTACTTTTAATTGTTTTGGTTAAATTATTATTTCAGACATCAGCAGCAAAAACTAAACCTGCATGTTTAACAACTGGAATCGCTCAGAGAGTCAACATTTTAAAATTACAACAGGAGCCCAAGCAAAGTAAATATCAAGTAAATATCTTCTAATTTCATATTGTCAGGAGTATGAAGACACCATAGCCTCCATGACCATTGAAGACCTGGAGGAGGGGCAGCGGTACTGTGTTCAGGTGGCCTATACGGTCCACGGGGACCTCGTGGAACCACGCAGCTGCATCCAGTGTGAGGTCATCCCTGCATCAGGTAAGCTGCTCTTCTTGGTGTAACGTTCCTTTAACGCGCTCCGACTCCAACCAGAGACACAGATGTAAACGACTCCGCTGCTTTTGAATCAGCTGAAGGTTTTAAAGCTGCAGCAGTAAACTCACTGCGTCTGTTTTCTCAGAACACGTGAACAGGACGCCGATGATCGTGGGGCTGCTCTTCGGCATCGTGGTCCTCGCCATTCTTGCATTGGGATACCTCGGGTTTTTCCAAACTGAGAAAATCAAACGCTGCCTACACTAACCATGGTATGCCTCACCGGTAAGAAGCAACACTGCTGCACACACTCACCACACAGACACCAGTGGGTGCTGTATCCACTCCGAGCGTGTCAGCGGGGCACGTAAAAGAGCTGATTCGACAGTTTGAAAGCCTTCTACTCACGATTACTCAGTGTGTAAGACTGATGTGATTCTTCTTGGTGACTGGTGAGTCAATGAAATGTCCAATGGTGTTAAACACTGGAGAGTACCAGAGTTTACTCGAGAAAGAAAAGTCATTTTCTGTGGTAGAAAAACTTGTTTGACCTTGAATTTCCTGCCACATAACTGGTGGGAGTGTTACAACCAGCTCTGGTCGTCACGCCAGTTTGCTCGGCTTTTGGTTTGTCTTCCTATCAGACAGCGAGTCTCACATCTTTGTATTTACCAACAAACACGTGACATTTCACATTTAACCAACAGAACGTGAGCGGCTGAAATCTCCCAGAGTGACACTTAGACATAAGATCGGTGTTTCACTCACACTGAAACTGACACAGAGTGAAGTGAAACACACAAACAGAACCATATTTACAACACTAGTTAACTTCTGGTAAATCGGCTCCAGTCATCACTCTTGCCTCCTGGGAACTCTCTCTATCACTTCCTCTTTGTCTTCTAACTGACACCCAACCTGTGGGCCACTGACAACATTCAGCATCAACTATTTGATTTCAAACTCATGATCCCGTCTGACCCTCTCTTCACCTCCACTGCTCACAAACACAAACGATTGCCCATCCTCCACTGGTCTTCCTGTTGACACCGCGGCACAACAGTTTGAATCCACCTCCAATGATCCTGCTCTTACTTCCCCTCTATCTGTACAACTCATAGTCCCTACATGCTTTAACTTCCTGCTCTCATGTCCACACTTCTGTCTTTCCTTCTCTCTCACTGCCTGCTAACATGCCTTCCCCCAAATCCACAAAACCCCACAACAAAGAAAAACAAAGAAAGGAAAACACTGAGCCACAAACTCTGTCAATTCTAAAAGTGTGGAAAAGTTAATAACAGGCTAAAATTCTAACATGAAACTAAAACAGAGAGCATACTGAACCGGGAACCTTTCAGCATCCTCTGGGTTCAAAGGCACTATCAAGCTGAGCTAACCAGCAGTGCAGCACCAACATCACAGCTAAAAACACTCTGATTGGTTCTCTGCTTCTCAGTTTGACATTCACAAGAAATTGTGTTTCACATAGTAGTTTATGTGTTCCTCCTTAAAGAAGGAGCAGTTTTTACAAGCTGACCATTAAAGGTTTTAAAGCCCATGAGTTTGTCAGCGCTGAAGATGGTCAAGAGGAAAAGAAAACCAGAAAACCTGGGATCACGCCTCAGATATGGAACAATTCAAAATTGGGAACCGAAAGAAGGTAAGGTGCTTTACCACTGGGAAATAAGACAAGAAATACACAAATGACTGAACAAAAAAACAATCACAGCTAAAAGTGAAAATGAGTAAAAAAAGGTAAAAACCTAAACAAAATAAATTAACATCACATTAAATCTTGTTCTATGGAAATGGCTGTGATAGACACACAGTGTTCAGTTCAGTTATTTGTGACAACAGCGCTCGTCTCAAGGCTCTGATATTGTAAGACTAAGACATAAGAGGCGGGAGACGTGAGCGTCCTCCGCCTGTGAAACTGTTTTGGGGGATGTGTCCTTGTTGCACCTGTTGTTAGTTTCATTAACACCAAAGCAGCTGAACCTGATTAACACCTCTGATACTGAACTAATCAGATCAATATCCCAAAGTTTCACTGACTTGATGTTGAACTGCTCCTCTATTTTGTAACATTTTCTGAGCAGTGTACACCAGACACACTAAAGGCTGCTGGTCACATTAACACTATAAACTGATGTTTTCTGCTTGTGTGATTACAGATGCAGTGAGAGTCGTGTTTCCCAGGCTGCTAATGGTGACATCCAGAAGCCTTCAGCAGGCAGCAGGTAGAGGACATTCAAGAAGCTGTGCTGCTGTCCAAGACGACGTCTTACTTCTTAAACCTAAACACACAAACTTCTCAAAACCGAGTCTGATGGAGGACTTTATTATGGCAGAGCTTGTGTGTTTCCTACAAACTGGACTAACAGATGAATGAGTTTTCGGATTATTTTCGTGGGCTGCTGGGATGTATGCGTTTGGACCGTGATGAGGGGAAAACAAGATTTCTGAAGTGACGTAATAGGATAGGTTAAAAAAGCTGATACTGGAGTCTGCTCAACTGCAGGAGGAGGACGTCTCCTGAGAAGCAGTTTAGAGGATTCTGACTCTTACAGTAACTTGTACTGTGTACTAGCTAGCATGACGGAGTTTCTATACAGTTGGGTGGGTGCTATGATGTTACTGGTGAACTTTATTTTATTCATATGGTTACTTAGTAGAGTTGCCAACCGTCCCCTAAAAAACGGAATCCTCTGGTATTCAGAATTAATATTACCGTTTCGTATTGAGCTGAAAATAAACGTGATTTGTCTTCAGCTACAATAAAAAAAAAAGACAAAAAGCTGGAGTTATTCTGTCTTTACGCTGTCAGATTGAACTGTTTCTGAGAGACTAATAACACCAGGATCCTTTTCTAAGTAGCTGACAGCTGGTAACTGTGCAGGGGCGGATCTAGAAAAGTGTTGCCAGGGGCCCAGGCAGGGCATTAACAGGGAAGGGGGGGCACAAAGATATACTTTTCTTTCTTATTCTCATTTAAAATGTCTCGCTTTTAACAAATAATTATCCGAATCTTACAACCAAAGTTTTCATCTGATGTCAAATTTATAGAAATCCATTATTGTACGTAGTACGTTTTTTTCAGGGTCCCAACATAATTTCTTCAGAAAAAAGTACTGTACATGATGCCAGTATTTTCCCACATTTTCCAGATACTGTACAAGTACTTTGTGTAAAATGCCATCAAAAACTCAGTTAAGTTTTATTCTTTCTCACCTGTCTTTCTGTCTCCTTTCACTTATAAAAGGTTGCCATGTTAGAAAAAATATTTTGCCCTGGCATGCTGTTTATTGATGTGGTAAATAAATAGTTTATGAAAATTATAAACTGTCATTTATTATTTTTAATATTCAGTAATGGTCATGTCTCACCTCTAGTCTTCTCTGTCTTAATTTCAGGTTTCCACCATGTGTTGTAGATAGTTCAGGAGGTTAACTCGACCAAGCAGTCTTTGGGTTTCGGCTAAGTACTGTTTAGAATACCAGAATAGGGGGGATGGTGGAGGTTTAAGTTTATTAGACTGATACATATGTACCAACAAGACAGTGTACATCACTGTGACAACGACATTTGTTTTCATTCAAAGGCTATTTGGTTTTTCCTGTAATACCTGGTGGGCCGGTCTCTAGTCAAAATGCCCAGGCTGATTTTTTGTCCCAGTCCAGCCCTGCGGGGGGACACTGAGCAGAGTGTCTCAGTGTGAGGAAAGTGAGGAGCAGGAAATATAAACCCTGCCTTCCTTCGGCCATCACAGGGAACTTGAGGGTCTCTGGCTAATGAGATGGACAAGCTGTGGGCGCTGGTCAGACATCAGAGGGAGGATTGGAAGTTCACTGTGTTGTGCTTCACAGAGACATGGCCGGACCTCAGTGCCACAGTATCTGGCTTTTTCACTGTTCAGGCTGGAACATGTTACTGTGAAGGCTCTGCTCGCCAGACTCGTTACTGTAATAGGTCAAAAGAAACTAAGTTAAGCAGGTGGTGGGGGGATTCATGCAGGAACTGACTACCTCCATCTTCATGCCCATGCTGTCTGCTAGATGATGCACCCCACTAGCAACCCTCAGTAAAGTTCAATCAACAGCCACAGTTATTAACGGTAGCGCTCCTCTAATGATCTATGGCACGTGGAACTTTGCTAGGATTCACATCAGTGGCCGGAGAAGGCCATGGAAAAAGACTCCCTCGAAGCTTTCTGGCCAACTTTCAGGGAACTCAGGAGGGTGCTTTCCCTCACTGTGTGTAGTACAGGTGAAGCACTGCTGGTTTCAACTGAGGATATTGTTGGGTGGTGGAAGACATTCTTCGAGGACCGCCTTAAGTTTAGTGACATGTCTTCTGTAGAGGAAGCAGAGTCTCTGGACTCGTCCATCACTGGGGGCGAAGTCACTGAGGCAGTTAAAAAACTCCTTGGGAGTTGGGAAGAGTTCCAGCCTTAAATGGAGGAGTTTAAGTGTCTCCAGACCTTCAGGAGTGAGGCGAGAGGGGAGCAGGAGATCGACTGGTGCTGCAGCTGCAGTGATGTGGATACCAGTCTGTCGTGGTGAAGAGAGAGCTGAGTCTAAAACCAAAGCTCTCAATTTACCGGTCGATCTTTCTGGGCATGTCCCACATGCTGGAAGAGAAGGCCATGGACAGGGAGGTCTGAGCTTCTCTGCTTAGGCTGCTGCCCCTGCGACCCGGCCTAGGATAAGTGGAAGAACACGGATGGATGGATGACCTGAAAAGTAGGCGCCAGGGATCTGTTCATTTTTAAAGACTAGAATACTCAATAAGACTTAGACTTAGTTCCTCCTACGCCGGGCAGCGCATCGGGCAGCTAGTGATCTCCATCGATGTCGGTCAGCAGCGACTGCTTCAGCTTCGTCCCAGGCAATGTCGACAGTTCTCAGATCGTCCATGAATGTTCGACGCCATGTGGTCTTTGGTCGGCCTTGCTTTCGCTTGCCAGTGCGTGGACGCCATGTCATGGCAATCTTAGCTGGGCGATGAGGGGGTAGGCGTAAAATATGGCCCGCAAAGCGGAAGCGCCTTTCTGCAACAACATCGGCTAATGGGCGGGTGCCTGCTCTTCGTAGGACCTCCTCATTTGTTATTCGGTCCCGGTAGGAAATTCTCAGGATTCGCCACAGGCCACGTTGTTGAAGCACGTTCAGGTGTTGAATAATTGCACTTGTTGAGCACCAGGTTTCACTAGCGTAAAGTGCAGTAGGGAAGACGATAGAGTTCAGTAGTCTGATCTTGACCCTTACATTCAGGGAGGTCGAGTTCCAAATAGGTTGGAGATGTCGCAGGACACCAACTGCCTTCCCTACTCTGGCGTCGACATCCCGATCAGAGACCCCGTCATTCGAGATGATGCTGCCAAGATATGTAAAATTCTCCACCTCTTCAGCACGTTGTTGGCTGATCATGACAGGAATGCGGGCACGTGCATAGCCAACTCGGAGTACCTTGGTTTTTTTGGCGGTGAGTCATAATCCAACTTTCGTCGCCTCCCTCTGCAGGGCCGCGGTCAACTTTTGGAGGTCTTCCTGAGTCGAGCCCAGCAGGGCGATGTCATCTGCGAAGTCCAAGTCAGTGAGATTACGCGCTTCGTGCCAGGGCACACCGATGCCAGCTTGGTCAACTGATCGTCGCATGATGAAGTCAATTACCAACAGGAAGAGGAAAGGGGATAGCATGCATCCTTGTCGGACTTGTCTTGAAGAAATATGTGCAGCCGTCATCTGTCCGGACGCAGCAACGGGAGTTGGAGTCGAGACAACGCAAGGCATCTACAAACTGCTGAGGGACTCCATAGTGGCGTAGGATTGCCCATAGAGTCGGCCGGTGGACGCTGTCAAAAGCCTTCTCGAAGTCAATGAAATTAATAGAAATCTTCCTTTGGTATTCCAATGTTTGTTCAATGATCATGCGGAGGGTGAAGATTTGCTCGACGCATGACCGGCCACTCTGAAACCCAGCCTGCTCTTCTCGCAATCGTTCGTTCACTGCGTGTCGTAGCCGATTCAAAAGAGCGAGGCAAAACACTTTCCCGGGTACTGACAGCAACGTGATGCCCCGCCAGTTGTTACAGTCACCCAAATCACCTTTTTTTGGAAGTTTGATGATGGTGCCTTTTGTCCAATCATCGGGTACATGTGATGTTGACCAGCAGGCGTTTAGGAGTCTTGTAAGGGCGGCTTCAAGATGGGGTCCATCATGCTTCAGCATTTCGGCGAGGATTTCGTCCAGGCCTGCGGCCTTTCCACTCTTGAGGAGTCGGATGTGATGGTGATGGTGATTTGTCCAATATCGACAGGAAGAAGATCCATGGAAGGTGCCAGGTCTTCGGTCTCGAACCGTTGGGGTGGCTCAGGTTGGTTCAGAGTATCGCGGAAGTGTTCGACCCATCGTTGGTCTTGTTCAGCTGCAGTAAGGAGGACATGTCCATTTTTGTCTTGGATTGGAACACCGCGGCCACCACGAGCCCCAGTTAGATCTCGTACAATGCGATATAAGGTTCGGGTATCGTTCCGATCGGCTGCTTCTTGGGCTTCGATGCCTTTAGCTTCGATCCATTCATGCTTTTCATGCCGGCAGCTGCGTTTGACCTGTCGGGCAAGGTCTTGGTAGGTGGCCATGGCCCTCTCACGCTGGTGAGTCAAAGGCCACCTGGTCCCGAACTGACTTTGCCAAGCGACGTTGATCTGTAAGTTCCCATGAACGGTCGGAGATCCAGCGCTCCTTAAAGCCTCCCCGTCGGTGACCAATCTTCAATTCTGCTGCACCGACCACAGCCTCTTTTAGCTCATCCCAGAGTGTATCTGGATTTTTGTTGTTATTTCCTTCCGCAGCAAGGAGCTGGAAGCGGTTTCTCAATTCGAGTTGAAATTCCGCTGCCGTATTTGCGTTTTTAGGCGTTGAACGTTAAAAGGACTTGGCCGCTGCAGTCGTGGTTGGAGGCTCTTCAGGTGAAGTTTACATTTGGCAATTAGCAGGTAGTGATCAGAGTCAATGTCGGCTCCACGCCACACTCTAACATCGCTAATGGTGGATGCCCAGCGGGATGATATGCAGATGTAGTCGATCTCGCTTGTATATCCGCCACCGGGGGCCTTCCACGTCGCCTTGTGTATCCGATTGTGGCCGAAGAAGGTGTTCTTGATGGTCAGCCGGTTTGCCACACAGAACGAGATCAGCCGCCCACCGTTTTCATTTGTCATTGCTGCAATTCCAAACGGGCCGATAGCTGATTCCAGGCCGTCCCGGTTACTGCTTATTTACGCGTTGAAATCTCCGCCCACGATCAGCAAATCATGGATCCTGGAGCATCGCATAGAACCCATCTTGTCAGTATCGTCAGCCTCTTCTGTTGGAGCGTATACTTGAAGAATTGTGACTTTCACATGCCTAGCTTGGAAACGAGCCAAGATTAGGCGGTCTGAAATGGGCTTCCAGGCCAGCAATAATGTTGTTGCACGTTGCGAGAGGATGAAGCCCACGCCACGTGCATGGTCTTGGGCATGGCCAGAGTAGAGCACCATCTTTCCATCACTAACCATCTTCCCGCTTCCTGCCCATCGCATTTCTGAGATGCCCAAGATGTCCATATGGTACGAGTCAAATTCATATAGAAGCTGGGCCAATTTACCTGTTTGGTACAGAGTCCGTACATTCCATATTCCATAGTCGATAATGAAATTCACTTGCTGTTTCCGTAGCAGTTGGAGTTTTTACAGGGTGGGGTTGCTAGCCCCACGCCCAACCCTCCTCCTTTCTCATCCGGGCTTGGGACCGGCAATAGCAGAGTTCAATAAGAACCTCCTCAAAACTGACTTTAATGGCAGATACAATATTTTATTTAAGCAAAGAGCTCAAACAGTTAATAATAATAATAATAATAATAATAATAGATTGCATTTATATAGCGCTTTTCGGGACCCCTCAAAGCGCTTTACAATACCACTATTCATTCACTCTCACATATACACACTGGTGAAGGCTACAGTTGTAGCCACAGCTGCCCTGTATGGAATCAGAAGAGACGATCATAATCACAAATCAGTCAGATCGTTTTACAATTTAAAATAAAAAAAGTAAAACTAAAAAATTAAAGTAATGCAATCTAAACTGTTGCTAAATATCTACTGCCAGCTTTGATGAGTTTTTAGTCAGGAGAGAGAGAACACCTCAGCTGTAAATGAGTTCTGGCCTTAGCCACGCTGGATGAAATCCTTTCTGAGGAGAAACAAAACTTCTCAAATCTTCCTCTAACGACCGAGACTGTCCACAGTGAAAACAAGGCGAACCTTTCTATTTCTTCTTCTCTGCTCCACTTTCATCACATTGTGTTTGTTAGGAATTCTCTCTCACTTACTCAGAGAGTTAACTTCAGCTCATAATTTCTGGTGATTAAACTACACTAACTAATGGCTTTGATAAGCTTTAGAGAATAAAATATAAATTAACAGACACTGAAATTATCCCTCATTATCAGAACAATTTCCAACTTGCTGTGTTGCAGGTAAAGAGTGTTTAAATCTGTTATGATTAGCATCATGAAACATCTCTTTATCTGCTGCAACACACGTTGGCAAAATCCATCCATCATCCATCCATCCATTATCCATCGTCCATCTGTAACACTTCCAGCTCTTCAAAAATCACAGACGCTCAGAAAGGTTGGCTTTTCACAGTTTACTCCTGCAGAAGACATAAAACACACTCAACAGGTGTCTTCTGATGGTACCAGCAATTGTATCTCCCTCACAGTGCAAACGCGCGCTGTCTTGACAGACTTACAATTAACTTTTTAATAAAGAAAAATTGGAAAATAATAATTTCTCCCATTTTACAGTCTGTCACACTGAACTTGTATACAAAAAAAAAATCTTATGACTAATAAAAATCCATTTCACAACCGTATAAAACAAAATAACAGGTTACAGAAGTCTCAGTAAACAGTATCACCGGCTAATCATTGCCCTCTAGTGGACAAATTAACAATAGCGCATTACATCTTCACTTGCTTGTGCTTTACAGACAAAATGACTGTTTTTTTTTTTTGTTTGTTTTTTTTTGTTTTTTTGGCCTGTCCCGTTTGGCTCTTTTGCCATCAGAATTGTTGTCTAAAGGCAAAGAAAGATGCCCAACGGATTTACTTTACCAAACTGACCATCCCAGCCTTGCCGTAATGGTCCATTTGATTCACCTTTTATTGTTTATTTTATTTTCACTTACTGAATACGGGACAGACTTGACTGGGGGAAAGAAGGGGAGAAAGAAAGAGGGAAAGAGAAACAGCTGAGAAGAGGGACGGGGGAGAAGGGCAAAAGACAAAAACCAACAGAACGGGCAGAGAAAAAAAAATGCATATATCAATCACCTGGATCACCTGCTGAGAAAGAAAAAAGAAAGCAAGCAGAAGAGAACAAGAGTAATAGAATAAACAACATCACAATGATATATGGGAATATGACAGTAAATACTAAATATTAAACATTATTGTGCAGCACATAAGATCAACAGAACACAGTGTGCTTTGAGGTAGGAGCCAAAAAGGGTGTAGTTTGTGGGTGTGATCACCCGTGTGTACACCTGTGAGTAGGGCTGCTCAATTAATCGAATTTTAATCACGATTACGATCTGGGCTTTCAACGATCATTAAAAATGAGTGAGCCGATTATTAGCCCCTCCCTCGTTTATCCGCGACACCTTAAAGGCCGGTCCGTAAAAATATTGTCGGGCATAAACCGGTCGTGGCGCAAAAAAGGTTGGAGACCGCTGATTAAGAGGACCCGAGGGAAGCTCGGAAAGCTAAGCAGGAGTTATTTGGAGAGGAGAGTGACTGCCGTTGGTTGAAAAGACAGGTAAAAAAAAACTTCAGTGGTGTTGCACACTATGTTATATTATTTTTTAAAGTCATTGTTAACCCTTTAAAGCCGGTCAGAGCAGCACGCTCCGTTTTGTGTAACTATTTTTAAATCCCTGTAGAACCGGAACCGCGTAAGCTAGCACAATAATTTGTTTTGCATATGGGTTAGGGGGCGCCTTGTAATCGGAAGGTTGCCGGTTCGAGCCCCGGCTCGGACAGTCTCGGTCGTTGTGTCCTTGGGCAAGACACTTCACCCGTGGTCAGAGGGCCCGGTGGCGCCAGTGTCCGGCAGCCTCACCTCTGTCAGTGCGCCCCAGGGTGGCTGTGGCTACAATGTAGCTGCCATCACCAGTGTGTGAATGTGTGGATGACTGGATATGTAAAGCGCTTTGGGGTCCTTAGGGACTAGTAAAGCGCTATATAAATACAGGCCATTTACCATTTACCATATGAAACCGGAGGAGTTGTACTTACATCTGATGCCATCAGCTTGTCCTCGGTCACGGTTTCCTTCCACAAAAAGCTTTGCAAAAACTGCATAAAAAGCGCTTGCAGGAACAAAAGCATAATATTCCAGAAACACGCTTCGCCGATCAGCTGTTCTTAACACTTCCCACCGTGAAACAGACGTCAGCGCGAACTATCACATGTCCGCCATTTCCTGGCCAAAACCGGAAGTGACGTCATTTTCGCGGAAATGTAGTTTTTTACTTGTAGGCCTTAAAAGCCTATACTGGTCATGTTTGACTTTTCTGAATAGTTGCTGGGATGCTTAGAACTCGAATTGCACTGCTGGAAATAGTTTATTTTGATGCACCTGCTGTTTTCTTTGCAAATTTGCATCATAGGATTGTTTTTTCGTTTTTCCTGCAGTGTATATAAAAATTGCTGTATCTCCAAAATAAAACTATGAAGACACTCAAAATAAATTTCCTGTTGTAAACTATTTTTTGCAACTTTTTTGTATTTAAAGTTTTGAGGGACAAACCTCTTAAATTTCTCCAAGTAGAAATATATGTAAAAAAAACAAAAACGATTTTCAATTTGTTTTTTGTAGTTTATTGCACTTTTTTGCAATTAATGTAGTTACTATGGACTTAATGCATACATATTATTAAAATATGGGCTATAACAGTTGTATAGCAACTTGAAATGCTCCCATAAATGGCACTACAACATGTAAAAAAATAATATAAGCTCTGGCGGACTTGGTTCTATAGTAGGTCCATCCATCCATCCATCCATCTTCATCCGCTTTGTCCGGGGCCGGGTCGCGGGGGCAGCAGCCTAAGCAAAGAGGTCTTAAAGGGTTAAATAAATATCGTCAAATAATCGAGATCTCAATTTCAGTGAAAATAATCGTGATTATCATTTTTGCCATAATCGAGCAGCCCTACCTGTGAGCATGGACGCGCTTGTTTTTTGTTTTTTAAAAGGTTCCTTCATGTAATAATCTGCTAGAGGGTGTGGGGGGGCCACAGCCCCGTCCTCCAGGGCGTGAAGCAGGTGTGGAGGAGATCAAAACTCCAGACATCCAGAGGCCCCCAGAACACAAGAGACCAAGGAAGACCAACAGAGGGGCAGCTGCGCCACTGTCCCGGAAAGAGCTGAGGAGAGTCCCAGATGAGGGCTCACTCAGCAGCCGCGGAGCAGAAGCCAGGGGGAGTTGCAGTGACGCGCCCGTGAGCTCCGCCGGCAGCCAGCTGTGCCTGAGTGACCGAGCCCCAGGCCGAGAGGCCGGGGACACCCCACCTCCGAAGTGGCCCGAGCGAGCCCCAGGCTCCAGGCCCCGATAAGCGGCCGCCAAGGAGTGAGCCGGTGTGTACCTGGACGCCCATCCCCGGACACAAAGAACCACCAACGCACCGATGTCTGAGGGAGTCCGCCACTGGCAGGGGAAGTGGTGGTAGGGGGAGATAGGCCTCCAAACCTTGGAGGGCCTGAGATGTCCCCAGAGAGGTGGCGTCTGATACCCAACCTGACATATAGACACAGACATACAGGCACACACAGACACAAACATCCATTCCCACCCTCATGCTCTCATATGGGTGCTTTGAAAGGCGCTATTTAAATAAAATGTATTATTATTATTATTATTATATGCACTTACTCCACACTCAACCAACGTGGAGACAGACATAAAGAGACGTTGTACACACGATCACACTCGCCAAGCGTACTCTACAAACCGGGTCTAGGTGCCCCCGCCCCTGGAGGGGGGAACTGCACCCAGACCCAGGTGGTGTTTCCCTTTTCCCTGCGGTGGGGGGAGGCAGACCGCCCCGACTCCGCAGCAGCAGGAAGGCTCCACACTCCAGACCGCAGTCGGACGGCCAACTCCTCCTCCTAGTCCTAGCCCCCCTGCTCCAGCAGGTCGCAGAGAATGGGGGTGAGAGAAGACTCCAAACCTCCCTCCACTCGCTCATTGTAGTGTTGATGCATGTGTGTTCTAAGGTGCAATTAAAACCCAGGAGGGCATGGAGCTACCTGCCAGAGAGCAGCAGGTAAGCGCATGGTCCCTCCTGCTAGCCCTCAATGTCTACGTGTATTTAAAATTGAGAGGTGGGCAACGACGCCAGGGGTGGGTTGTACACCCTGATGGTACTTTGGACTCCGTGTATCGTGCCCACCCCCAAGATCCTATATGTATGTGTAATGAGAGTGTGAGTAATGTGAATGTCTAAGTTGTGGGATAAAATTGAGGCAGAGGCAGCCAGAAGGGGACAGAGGGGGGGGGGGGGGGGGGGGTAGCCTCCTCTGCACCCTGGTGACATACCCCTACTCCAAGGCCCTGCATGTGTGGGTGGTTGTGGTGGAGCGGGAAGAGGGAGGCAGCTGGAGATGGGGAGGGAAGGAAGGGAGGGGCAAGTGACCCCTCCCTGGGGCCAGCTCCCCCGCTGACCCCACTCAACAGGTGTCTTCTGATGGTACCAGCAATTGTATCTCCCTCACAGTGCAAACGCGCGCTGTCTTGACAGACTTACAATTAACTTTTTAATAAAGAAAAATTGGAAAATAATAATTTCTCCCATTTTACAGTCTGTCACACTGAACTTGTATACAAAAAAAAAAATCTTATGACTAATAAAAATCCATTTCACAACCGTATAAAACAAAATAACAGGTTACAGAAGTCTCAGTAAACAGTATCACCGGCTAATCATTGCCCTCTAGTGGACAAATTAACAATAGCGCATTACATCTTCACTTGCTTGTGCTTTACAGACAAAATGGCTGTTAACAAGCTCACGTACCTGCAGAAGACATAAAACACACTCAACAGGTGTCTTCTGATGGTACCAGCAATTGTATCTCATACAATGTAAAACAACATCACAAAAAGCACAGAAAAACAGTAAATCCAAACACATTTCCTGCTATGCGCAGCAACCACTAGGGGGCTGACAAAAGCTTACTGCCAAAGAGCATAAATACGGCAGAAACACTGTTTAACAGCAACCAGCCTTTGTTTCGGTTACACAGAAACTTTCTAACATCAATATGAACCTATATGCATCGACATGTACAACTTATGTACCAACATTCACACCAGAAACCATAAAAATGCCAGAGCCTTTCATTACAGAACTTACCCTCACAGTGCAAACGCGCGCTGTGAGGAGCGGAAGCCTTAGCAGCTTCTAAACACTAGGGTGAGATCCGGTTTCTTGGTTTTCAAAATAAAATACAATTAAAAAAAAGATAAAATTTACACTTAAAATAATAATTAAGAACAGGTAAGTGCATGTTTTTCCAGATGTATTTGTAACTCAGTTACACATCCCTCCATCCATCCATCTATCCATCATCCATCCTTTTCCTCTAATCCATTTTCAGAGTTGCTGCAGGTGCACATTAGAAGAAAACTTAGGAAAATAATACTAAAATACATGATTATTGTTACTCTTACTAGAGTAATTTTTAAAAATCCTCTGATAAGCATCCTCTAAAAGGGTTTAAAGTTGCCCATTGTTTTCTGTCTTCTTGCTGCAGCAGATGGGCACTAGCAGAACAGTCTGTGTTCAGTACACATAGAAGGCCACTAGATGGCAGAATAGACAGACACGGGGATGATAGGAGGGGAGGAAGAGGAGGTATGAGGCAGCTCTGCAGGAGAGATGAGGAAGATAGCTCAGTCAATGATCAGTTTATTATCAGGTCAACAGGTTAATTCATGGATGTAAACAGGAAGTGATGTCAGTGTCCTCGCCTCTGGCCCTCGAAACTTCAAAGAAAATTTGAAGAACGCGAGTACAGACATTCACCACATTAGTGATGATAAGCTCTGATTTGGATTAAAAAAGCAGATAGAAGAAGACTTCTATTAATGAAGAAATCAGAAGAAATCAGTTGCAGCTGAGGACAGCACTCCCACCTTCACAGGAAGGGTAAGAGACCAACAGAGACAGACAGAGTCACACAGAGACAGTTTAGTGCTTATCAGTGTGATGATAGATGTGACTGAACCTGAGGAAACTAAGATCTGCTGTTTTTCTGCTGGAAAATAAATCATGTAGTAAAAAATGACAACTGAGTGAAAGACTAAAAGTAAATGAAACCTTTAATTTTGGGGACAGACAGCTCCTCTACCATCCACCAGGAGGAGCTGCAGCATCTATTGCCCTGTCGTGTTCGGGGTGGGGGACAGAACTACTTCACTATGCAGTCCTGTCGGCGGCTCAGACTGATGTTTCCATCGGTCTCTGAGTCAAACCGAGCTCCTACACTCACTCGCTCATTCACTTCATTTACTAATGTGTATGTGCCCAGAAATAGTCTCACTCTGCACAAAGAGAAAGAGTGGAAGAAAAATTATGCAAACTGTGTGAAATGTGCACACTGATTAGTTTTGCTCTCATAGTTATGGATCTGCTAGTGCATAGGTGTCAAACTCTGGCCCGCGGGCCAAATTTGGCCCGTAGCCTAATTACATTTGGCCCGCGAAGCCATACAAAATTACTATTAGAGCTGGTCTGCTGGTATTATACAGTTCATGTACTGCTAATACTACAATTCCCAGAATGTTCTGTTGGTGTTTTGGCACGTCAGTCACGACAGGACCCATTAGCACCCTCTCCTCTGTTGACCATAGTCATAGCAACCATGCAAATATTGCCATGCTACCTATCCCAAAATGGCAGAAAGAAAGGCAGAAAACAGGAGCTTTCTGGACAGGTGGGAGAATATGATGAAAATTTGATAAATGATAAAATGATAAAATTTAATTCAGAAGGCTGCAAATACAATTTTTATTTAAGAAATGAATTCCACTGATGTGTTTTTTAATTGGAATTTCGATTTTGCATATGTGCAATATTAAGTTATATATACGTTTATATAAGTTATATATTGTTTAGTATTGAGCTTTGCTTGTTTCATATTCAGTTTTTCAGACTCAAACTTGTTTGTCCTGAGTCCTGAGCAGCTCGTTCAGCAGTGGACTTTTACACCCACAGTGTAGGAAGGAGTGCTTACAGCAGCTGTCAGACTCTATAATGCAGTTTAAAAAATTCTTTTGGTCATCTTACTCACCAGCCTGTTTGTTTACTGTACATTTTTATAGATAGCTCTGTAGATTTTCTCAATTTTTCTATACATATTCTGTACCTGTATATATGAACTTTGGCTGCCTATATTTATAGGACCTTGTGTCTTCCTTTTATATTTTATTTTCCTGAGCTGTAAGAGCTCTGGAACACCGAAATTTCTCATCTGTGGGATAATAAAGGTTTATTCTATTCTATTCTATTCTATTCTATTCTATTCTATTCTATACCTTGAGTACATTTCTGACCCTGTACTTGAGTAAAGAAGAATCATAAGTACTTTAAGGAGTATTTTCTAACAAAAGTATCTGTAATTCTACTTAAATGCAGAATGCAAGGACTTGTGCCACATATGGTATTTTACTTCCCTGCTAACAGGAAGTGGTGAAGCTGAAGGTGTCTCACTGCTCAAACTGATGTTCAGTCAGCATCCGGACGACATGAAGACTCCAGCTGTCTCTCTGCTCCTCGGTGAGTCAAACACAGCTCCTACATCCACCCATCCATCATCATCCACCCATCATCCATCCATCCACTGACTGAGGAACCAGAGTGAGTCCAGGTCCAGTTGAAGGACAGTTGATGAATGAATGCTGGGAGTTTTTGGTTTCTTTAAATGAGCGTGAAGCAGCTGATCCACCTGACCTTCAGTGACCTCTGACCTTTACTGACCTGTGTCCTGTTGCAGGTGTGTGTGTGCTGCTGCTGTCTGCACTGGCTGTTTCTGCAGGTGAGTTGAAGTGAAAACAATCAGAGACTCCAAAAGATCACAAATACATTTACTGTGTGTCTGTGCTCAGTCTCTCTGCAGGTCAGTCCAAACCTCCAGCAGATCTTCAAAAATTACGCTTCTTCTGTGTCTCTGAGTTGTGTTGATGATGAAGGAGAGACAGCTGATGGATGGCTGGTGAAGAGGACTGGAAGAGGATACACTGTGGACTGCAGAGCAGATGCTTCAGCCTTTTGGAGGAAGTTTGATTCTTTCTGTGTTCTCGACATGTCTGATTCCTTTAATGGGATTTTCTTCTGTGAAAACTCATCTGGACAGCAGAGCGATGAAGTCTCCATCAATGTAACAGTAACAAGCTGTAAGCTGCTCCCACCTGTCTCTATATGTCTGTATGACTCTGATCTGTTGGTGTACCTTTGTCTCTACATCACTCTGTGTGTGTCTCTGTTGATCAGGGTTTGGTACAATCCTGGAGATCCCTGCACTTCCTGTGAGGGCAGGAAGTAATGTCACTCTTCGATGCAGACATAAATTCCTGAGTCGTGAATATAATCACAGATATTCAGCTGAATTCTACTTTAAAGGAAGTCGTGTTGTTTCTGAACATCAATCAGAGCTCCTCATCACTAATGTCCAGAAATCTGATGAAGGTTTCTACTCATGTTTGGTTGATCAACATTGGAGATCTCCTCAGAGCTTTTTGAGGGTCAGAGGTCAGCACACTGACAGCACTTCCTATTTAAAGACATGAACTACAGACCTGATAAAAGACTAATCACTAACTAAACCACAATTCTCTCTCCTGCAGAGTCTGATCCCAGTACAGCTCTCCCTTCTCCTCCTCCGACTGCCTCTTCCACTCCTCCTCCTCCACTTTCTCTCAGTCATACTCAGTTCAAATTCTTGTGTTATCTACTGGCCTTCTGTCCATACTGTATCTCTGCTGGTCTGCTGATGTACATCTGCTGCAGCAGGAAGTTGGAAAACAAGCCAGCCATCACCATGGAGATGACCCAGAACAATGGAGGCGGTGACAAACTGGATGAAGAGTGGGAGGTCATCAGTGATGATGTCACCACCGAGCGTTATGTCTGAGCTTTTGTTTGAATAGTGGATGATCCTGAGTGTTCATGGATTCATGTGTTCTTCAGGGTTGTAGAAGTGGGGCTTTCACTTGGTGTTGGATCTTAGTGCAGTAATGTAACACGCATAGCGGTGTTTTGTGTAGCTTATCAGTGTAGCCAGTTAATTACAAACTTTACATAACAACTTATAATGTAATCTTCATGTTCTTTATCCAAAGCACATGCTCTGTGTATCTGTGTACTCGCTAATTTATATTCACAGTATTCACTCACTGTGTCTTTAGGGATTTGCTAGCTTAGATTGTAGCCAACTAGCTAGCAGCATGGCCTTTTCACCTGTCCCTCCTGCACGTTCCTACTCAGGCGTAGGTCCCAAGCAGCCACGGAAACAGGGTGGCTGGGTGACGGTGAGGAGGAAGCATAGTCCTAAACAGAAGCCCCAGGTACACCACCAACCCGTTTATGTGTCTAACCGTTTTTCCCCACTCGGCGACACACCCGCCGGGGGTCAAACTCTGGTAATTGGCGATTCTGTTCTCAGACATGTGAAGCTAGAGACACCGGCAACCATAGTCAATTGTCTTCCAGGGGCCAGAGCAGGCGACATTGAAGGAAATTTAAAACTGCTGGCTAAGGGTAAACGTAAATTCAGTAAGATCATAATTCACGTCGGCAGAAATGACACCCGGTTACGCCAATCGGAGGTCACTAAAATCAATATTGAATTGGTGTGCAACTTTGCTAAAACAATGTCGGACTCTGTAGTTTTCTCTGGTCCCCTCCCCAATCAGACCAGGAGTAACATGTTTAGCCGCATGTTCTCCTTAAATTGCTGGCTGTCTGAGTGGTGTCCCAGAAACGATGTGGGCTTCATAGATAATTGGCAAACCTTCTGGAGGAAACCTGGTCTTGTTAGGAGAGATGGCATCCATCCCACTTTGGATGGAGCAGCTCTCATTTCTAGAAATATGGACAAATTTATTAAACCCCCCAAAATATGACTATCCAGAGTTGGGACCAGGAAGCAGAGTTGCAGTCTTACACGCCTCTCTGCAGCTTCTCTCCTCCTGCTACCCCCCAAAAACCCATCCGCTTAGAGCAGGGCTCTAGAGTGTGACCAATTTCTCAATGGTGCGACTGAAAAACATACCGCATAGGTGCGACCAGCTATTCGAGTAGACAAAAAAAGGTCTCAGCAACTCTGAAAGTCTCTGTGTGGCCAACAGCAGAGAGGGCGGGACCTCTGAGACGCCCAAGGTAAGATGTTCAGATATTGAGATGTTCAGTTCGAAGCCTTTGAGCCATTTTTAATTTACACTTTCTTTTTATTTTATATATCTTGAGATATTTTAAATGTAAAATTGAGTTCAGTGAAGCACTTTAAGCACAAGAACTTTTTCAGTACCGTATTTTTAGGCCTATAAGATGCACTTAAAATCCTTTCATTTCCTCAAAAGTGTGTCTTATGTATGAATTCTGGTTGTGCTTACTGACCTCGAACCGGTTTTATGTGCTACACGGCGCTCTAAAATCTGTCAAAAATGTTTTAGTATGACTTTGCTAAGCTATGAAGCTGCACCGCTTGATGGATTGTTGGAGCATTACGGCTGCTGTAGTCAGGAGCCTCACGGAGTAATACATACCGTGCTTCAACGTAATATTAACGTATTGTGTGTGTATAAGGACCCGAAAATGGCTCCAGTTAAGAGACATGCTTACGAAGCACATTTATCAGTCACTCAGTAGAACATGGGAATGGAGCAGCTGCCAAAGAATTCAACATTACTGAATCAATGGTACGGAAGTGGAGGAAGCAAGAAGAATGAGTTGAGTAAAGTCTGATTTATTTGACTGTTTGGTTTTGCTTACGGTAACTTATCTTTCTTGTAGAAATGTGCTCCAAATAAAGAACTTTGTGTTGACAAGACTGTTAGTTAATCATTTACAAATCAATATTGTCTGTATGGACAGCAATAAAAAAAGTGAACGTGTAAAGCTGCGGTGTTAAGCAATGTGGTTGAAAAATTTGGGTTCACCTAACTTTTGAACTGGTGCACCTAAGAAGAAAACATTAGGCACACCAGTGCAAACCGTGGCAAAAAGTTAGTTAGAGCCCTGCTTAGCGACTGTGTCAGCTCCCAAACAGACAAAACACAAACTAAAACTAAAGACCATCATTTTTTAAACATAAAAAATCACAAAGAAAGAACAATACAGTATCCACATCTGATCTAAAGAGTAAAACAGTGAAATGTGGATTATTAAATAGTTAGATCCAAGATGGCGGCGCGTGAACAACGCGAGGCTCAGTGTCTCTCCAGAATCTGCTATTTAGCGGTTTTTTATCTACTTTTAACCGGATTATTCGTCCAGAATTGCTGTGCGTTGCTGACCTACAGCAGACAAGAGCTTCTGGACATCTGGACTCACAACTCCAACAGTTTTATCGCCGATCTCCGACTCATCCCAGAGATCTCCAGAACACCGGAGGCTGCCCACTCTCCCCGGCTGGGCGGAAGTGCACGCAGACGGCGCCGAGATCGTAAACAAAGGCGAGGTAGGCGCGGAGGGCTACGGGCTAAGCTAAAGCTAACACCACACCGGCTGCCTTTACCCAGTATTTTTCTCGCCAATGTCCGTTCTCTGGCAAACAAAATGGATGAGATACGGCTCTCCATCACTAACAACAGACGGATTATGGACTCAAATGTCATGTTTTTCACCGAAACATGGTTGAACAACAGCTGCCCGGACAATGCTATCGAGTTAGCAGGACGCCACACACACCGAGCCGACAGGCTAGCAGATGACTCCGGCAAGACCAGAGGTGGAGGTTTGTGCATTTATATTAACAATGCTTGGTGCATGAACTCCACTACTACTGAGAGTCACTGCTCACCTAATGCGGAGTTTCTAATGGTCAAATGCAGACCTTATTATCTCCCCAGAGAATTCACTTCGATCATACTCACTGCCGTGTATATACCCCCCGATGCTAATGCTAGGTTAGCCATGAAAGAACTTTCTGCAGCCATTAACAAACACCAGAATAAACACCCCGAGGCTGCTTTTATTGTTGCTGGCGACTTCAACCACACCAACTTAAAGACAGTCCTCCCCAGATTCCACCAACATGTCTCCTGCCACACCAGAGGAGACAAGACTTTAGACCATGTGTATTCCAACCTGGCTGGAGCCTACAAAGCCACACCCCTCCCCCACATTGGACAATCGGACCATCTCTCCCTGTTCGTCACACCTCGGTATTCACCACTCATCCAACGTGTGAAACCTGCTGTGAGGACAATTAAAGTGTGGCCAGAGGGGACAGACGCAGTGCTCCAGGACAGATTTAAAAACACAGACTGGAATATGTTCACCCACACAGACCTGGACCAGTACGCCTCATCTGTACTGGATTACATCTCCAAAACCACAGACAGTGTCACCACCCAGAAACGGATCACCATGTACCCCAACCAGAAGCCTTGGATGAACCGGGATGTTCGTCTCCTCCTGAAGGCCCGCAACACTGCCTTTAGGTCAGGAGATGCACATGCCTACAGTACAGCCAGGGCTAATCTAAAGAAGGGCATCAAAAAAGCCAAACACCATTACAAAAAGAAGGTAGAAGAACACTTCTCCAACTCCAACCCCCGACGCATGTGGCAAGGACTCCAGACCATCACAGACTACAGGACCACCAAACCCTCCCCCGCATCCTCTGATGTCTCCTTCCTCAACGAGCTCAACAACTTTTATGCTCGTTTTGAGCGAGGGAACCCCATAACCACAACCAAAGCAGACATGATGCCAGACCACCAACCTATGACTCTCTCCCCCACCGATGTAGGAGCGGTGCTGAGCAGGATCAATGTCCACAAGGCTGCAGGCCCTGATGGCATCCCCGGGCGTGTTCTCAGAGCGTGTTCTGGGGAGCTTGCAGGAGTGCTCACAGACATATTCAATCTGTCCTTGGCCCACGCTGTGGTACCGGCCTGCTTCAAATCCACCTCCATCGTCCCGATACCCAAAAACTCCAACCCATCTTGCCTCAATGATTACCGCCCAGTAGCACTCACCCCCATCATCACTAAGTGCTTAGAGCGACTGGTCCTAGCACACTTCAAATCCTGTCTCCCCCCCACCCTGGACCCCCACCAATTCGCATACCGCCGGAACAGGAGCACAGAGGATGCAGTCTCCATCGCACTGCACTCTGTCCTCTCACACCTGGACAACAACAACACCTACGCCAGAATGCTGTTTATAGACTTCAGTTCAGCATTCAATACAATCCACCCCTCACAACTCATCAGGAAACTGACAGACCTGGGTATCAGTTCCCTCATCTGCAAATGGTTACTGGACTTCCTGACCAACCGCCCCAAACATGTCCGGCTGGATAACCGCTGCTCATCTACCATCACAATGAACACCGGTGTACCACAAGGCTGTGTGATGAGCCCTTTCCTCTACTCCCTCTTCACCCACGACTGCAGACCTGCTGATGGTTCCAACACCATCATTAAGTTTGCAGATGACACCACGGTGATTGGCCTCATCAGTGA
Source organism: Mchenga conophoros (assembly GCF_057382185.1). Classification (NCBI taxonomy): domain Eukaryota; kingdom Metazoa; phylum Chordata; class Actinopteri; order Cichliformes; family Cichlidae; genus Mchenga; species Mchenga conophoros. Next base: position 38,915,494 of record NC_140541.1, read on the forward strand.
CAACGATGAGGCCGCCTACAAGGAGGAGGTGGATCGTCTGGCTGAGTGGTGCGACAGAAACAACCTGCTGCTTAACACCGAGAAGACCAAGGAGCTCATCGTGGACTACAGGAGGAATGCTGACCCACATCCACCCATCCACATTAAGGGGACGGCTGTGGAGCGTGTGAGCAGCTTCAAGTTCCTGGGAGTCCACATCTCCGAGGATCTCACCTGGACGACCAACTGCTCCAAGCTGGTCAAGAAGGCTCACCAGCGCCTCTTCTTCTTGAGGACTCTGAGGAAGAACCACCTGTCCTCAGACATCCTGGTGAACTTCTATCGCTGCACCATCGAGAGCATCCTGACCAACTGTATAACAGTCTGGTACGGGAACTGCTCTGCCTCGGACCGGAAGGCGTTGCAGAGGGTCGTGAAAACTGCCCAGCGCATCGCCGGAGCACCACTTCCTGCCATAAAAGACATCTACAGGAAGCGGTGTCTGAAAAGGGCTGGGAAAATCATCAAAGACCCCAGTCACCCATCACATGGACTCTTCACCCTCCTGCCCTCTGGGAGGCGCCACAGGAGCCTCCGGACTAAGACCACCAGGTACCGGAACAGCTTCTTCCCCACAGCTGTCAGACTCCTGAACTCTGCCTCCTGACATCTGACCCACGTTAAACTCATGGACTGAACATACACACACCCACAATGGACAACTGTACCCTCAAACACAATAATAACATGGACTGAACCACCACTCACAACCACTAGCACTTTATATAGCCTCTGTAGAAACTATCTACACCCTCACTTATCTTAACTGCACTACTGTATAGCTCTGTGTAAATAATCATTCTGTACATTCGATAATTTTTAATCCTACAACTGTTTACAACTTGCATAGTTCCCATTTCTGTATAGCTGTATATCCCAGATTCTGTAAAGTTATTTATTTCGTATTATGTATAGTTTTTCATATTTATATCCTGTTCATATCCTGTACATAGCTTGTACTCACTACAGCCTGTACATACTTATAGTTATAGAATATTCACAACATACTTCATACCGTGTACATTATAACATACCATAATAGACCCATTTCTGTAATATACTCACATATCTATATTATTGCTAATATATATTGTAATATATCTATATCACTAAAGCACTTCTGGATGGATGCAAACTGCATTTCGTTGCCCTGTACCTGTGCATGTGCAATGACAATAAAGTTGAATTCTATTCTATTAGGTCTCTCTCCTCCAAGTCCCTGTCAGTACATGACTTAATAATTGATCAACAAATCGATTTACTCTGCCTTACAGAAACCTGGTTGCAGCAGGATGATTATGTTAGTTTAAATGAATCAACACCCCCGAATCATTCTAACTACCAGAAATCTCGAAGCACAGGCCGAGGGGGAGGTGTGGCAGCAATTTTTCACACCAGCCTATTAATCAACCAAAGACCCAGAAAGACTTTTAATTCATTTGAAAGTCTGATGCTTAGCCTCGTCCACCCCAGCTGTGAAACTCAGAAACCAGTCTTACTTGTTATCATCTATCGTCCACCTGGGCCTTACACAGAGTTTCTGTCTGATTGCTCAGACTTTTTATCTGGTTTAGTCCTGAGCTCAGATAAAATAATTATTGTGGGTGATTTTAACATCCATGTAGATGCTAAAAATGACAGCCTCAACATGGCATTTAGTCTGTTATTAGACTCAATTGGCTTCTCTCAAAATGTAAAAGAACCCACCCACCACTTTAATCACACTCTTGATCTTGTTTTAACATATGGCATAGAAACTGAACATTTAACAGTGTTTCCTGAAAACCCTCTCCTGTCTGATCATTTCCTGATAACATTTACATTTACAATAATTGATTACACAGCAGTGGAGAGTAGACTTTATCACAGTAGATGTCTTTCTGAAAGCGCTGTAACTAAGTTTAAGAATATAATCCACCCACTGTTATCATCTCCAATGCCCTGTACCAACACAGAGCAGAGCAGCTATCTGAACGCTACCCCAACAGAGGTCGATCATCTTGTTAATAATTTCACCTCCTCACTACGTACGACTCTGGATACTGTAGCTCCGGTGAAAACTAAGGCCTCAAACGCATCAGCATCAGCTCTTCTCTGACAGCATGGTGGGAGTTTCTAAAATTGACGGAGTCTTCATTAATCCCATGCAAACGTACACCTATCTGGAACACCCTGACATATTACAAAACAATAATATGATAAACTTTCCAGATTGGAGTGGTAAAGGAATCAAATATTTAGAACATATACTAGAAGGAACAGAATTTATTTCATTTGACGGACTAGTTACACAATATGGGATCAACAAGAAAAGATTTTTAGAATATCAACAGTAAAAAAGTAAAAAGTAAAAAAGAAATTTAAACCGGGTCAAGTTGAACTACAAACACCACCAAGTGTGGTTCAATTTCTTACTCTTAAAACCCCCAAATTACTATCCAAAATATACAGAATGCTTTCTAAAACAGATGAATCAATATCACTTCCTATTGCAAAATGGGAAGCGGATTTATCAGTTAACTTAGACCAAAACTTCTGGTCTCAGATTTGCTTAAAAACCTTTCATCTAATTAGAAATCCCAGTCTTCAATTAATTCAATACAAAATATTACATAGAGTGCACTATACAGGTCATCGGATGTTCAAGATGGGCTTTACGTCTACCAACAACTGCTCACACTGCCAAACCAATTCACCGGACAATTATATCCACGCTCTTTGGTACTGTCCACTGTTAGGTATTTTAGCACTACGGTTAGCATTTACTGGATATTGTTTTATAGTGACATTATACAGGAAAACTCTGTCATTCAATAAGGCCCCTTTGTTTTAGTTATTTTTCTCTTTGACCCAAGAATTGATGTGTGAGAATCACAGGCTGGTACAAGGTTGAAATACCACAGAGATCACTCCCTCAGCTACATTAGTTTCTTAATCTTTTAGATGCCTGTTGAAGGCCAAATGGTTTGTTTCAGATTTCACTAATGTAAGAACTCTTTGTTTTGTGCCTTGAAAATATGTCGCTGAGATAATCACAATTGTAGCTGAACTGATAAACTACACAAAGGATGCTTCTTCACCCATGGGCAGGAAGACGCTGCCTTATCTTGGTCTGTACTGGTTTAAACTGATAATCTGCTGTCTCATGAATTTTACCCTCTATATAAACTGTTGTACTTGTGAATAAAGTTGAGTCAATTTGGGAAGACAATCTGAAGCAGTCTCTGTTTTCTTGTTCTCCCAAGCTGCTCCCGAGCTCGTACTAACACGCTGAATGGCATGCTTGAATATTACTTGAGAATATATTTGACTGTGTTACAGACTAAGGGACATTCTCTGCTGATAGGTGAAGGTACATTCTCTGCTGATAGACGTCCACGCCTCCGAGGAAGTCGATCCACGGATTAGGCCTTGGAAACCGTTTCCTTCATCCACCAGTGCAGAAGTTTTGGCGCGAGATATGTGAAGACTTATCGAAGTGTCTGAAATGTAACATTCCAACTTCCCCCTTAGTGTGTTTGTTGGGCAGCTTAGATAATGTCACTTCAGAAAAGAATATAGCCCATATGGTTTTCACTGCCCTATGCATAGCCAAGAAAACAGTCCTCATGAACTGGAAAAATAAAAATAATCTTAATTCTAACCAATATAGAAATTATCTATTAGATTACATTAGTCTTGATACAGCCTCTGCCACCCACCACATCAGATCAATTGCTCTGGGCTCCTTTGATTACCTCCATCACCTAGTGGGGGTGGGTGGTCATAGTTTTGTCCCGCCTTCACTGTTGTGATTAGTGTGGGGGTAGGGACAGGCTTAGGGCGTCAGGGGGTTCCCCAGGAGCATCTTCCTTGGGGGGCTCAACCCGGGGTATCGGTCATGTCCGGTTAGGGGCTCTGTTGGCTCTCAGGTGACTGTTTCCTCGCGGCTGCGTGCAGCGGGGCTAGGGGAGGGTCTGTACTGACGGACGTGGGTTACTGACCTGGTAGCCTGGCTGCCCCTGGGTGGGTCCGGGACGGGCGTGAGGTTCTGGGGGTGCTCCGTCTCTGGGCTGGGGCCCTGGCCGGGCCTCGGGGGCTTGGGTCCTGGTTGGTATGTTGCTGGGGTTGTGGGCGGGTGGGTGTATGGGGGCCCAGCCCTGGCGCAGGGTGCCGCCAGTGCATCGAGCCACCTGGGGGCTCTTCGACTGGTGGGGGAGGTTGTTACACCTTGCAGGAGCTCTCCTCTCTTCAAGAACTCACTCTGCAGGAGGGAGAGATACAGGAGAGGTGGAGGAAGATCTCAGCCTGAGCGTCTATTGTCTTGTGTAGTCTGCAAGATAAGTGGATGACGGGGTGGGTGCAGTTTTCTCTGTGGTGGGGTCAAGTGGGCTGTCCTGGGCTCTGCGGGGCTGGGGGGCGCTGCTGTTCTGAGCCCTGGTCCGGATGGGCCTGGGCCCCCTCGCCCTGGCGGGTTGCGGAGTATGGGGGTGCCTACTGGGGTCAGCGGGGGAGCTGGCTAGGGCGATCGTGGCTCAAGAGTTGGGAGTTCGCCTTGTAATCGGAAGGTTGCCGGTTCGAGCTCCGGCTTGAACAGTCTCAGTTGTTGTGTCCTTGGGCAAGACACTTCACCCGTTGCCTACTTGTGGTGGTCAGAGGGCCCGGTGGCGCCAGTGTCCGGCAGCCTCGCCTCTGTCAGTGCGCCCCAGGGCAGCTGTGGCTACAATGTAGCTTGCCATCGCCAGTGTGTGAATGGGTGGATGACTGAATGTAGTGTGAAGCGCTTTGGGACTAGAAAAGCGCTATACAAATGCAGGCCATTTACAGGTACTGTGTTGCAGTGGATTGCATCATATCTATCTAATAGACTCCAGTTTGTGCATGTAAATGGAGAGTCCTCTTCACACACTGAGGTTAATTATGGAGTTCCACAGGGTTCAGTGCTAGGACCAATTCTGTTTACATTATACATGCTTCCCTTAGGCAGCATCATTAGAAGACATAGCATACATTTACACTGCTATGCAGATGACACCCAGCTCTATCTGTCCATGAAGCCAGATAATACACACCAATTAGTTAAACTGGCCAAGGTTTCTTTCTGTTTAAAACCGTGTAAGAGGCTGTCAGCAAGACAGTCTCCTGATGAGAATTGTATTAGTGTAACACGAAAATCAAGAGAAAGTCTGGGACCTCATGAACGATGTTGAAATGGCTTTAAGCTATGAAAACTCATCTATCAGCATAAAAACATTTTTATTTAGAATACAGCAGGAAAATATCACCTGAATATAGTGAGCACACAGCTTTCTAAACTGCTGTCCAAGACTCACACAACTCTTTTCTAAACCAGAATGAAGTCGGAGAGAACAATCAGTGTCTAAACTGTCCTCATACATGTCCTGCATGTCCAGCACAGTCCCTCGGTCAGCAGCCAATCATCTGCTTCCCCTGATCCACAGAGACAGAGTGAAGACCCTTCTGACCTCCTCTAAACTGAACTGGTTTCTCTGGTAACGGTGAGCTCCACCAATAAGAGACAATGTTGTTGGGGACCATGAGGAGACTCTTTTCCACAGTGTCATGTCATAAAATGTTTTTTCTGTTAAAATCAGACGGATCTTACAGACGTGTGGTTTCTTCAAGCGCACATGCCACCGTGTGGCAGTCAGTGTGCTGTGGAAGGTTACAACGTCATGGCTCACAATCTAGATCTGTGTGGAGTCTTACTGTTGAGCTCCATAGAGTCTAATTATGTACTGAAACAGTCAAAATGTCAGAGTCCATAAAACGAGTGAAGGAGGTGGGCGTCTTATTTATGTCAAACTCGCGTCTGCATTTCGCTTCCGTGTAAACAAGGAAGTGGTGAAGCTGAACGCGTCTCACTGCTCCGACTGACATTCAGTCGGCATCCGGACGACATGAAGACTCCAGCTGTCTCTCTGCTCCTCGGTGAGTCAAACACAGCTCCTCCATCCATCCATCCATCCATCCATCCATGCATCCATCCATCCATGCATCCATCCATCCATCCATCCATGCATCCATCCATCCATCCATCCATCCATCCATGCATGCATCATCCATCCATCCATCCATCCATCCATCATCCATCCATCCATCCATGCATCATCCATCCATCCACCCTCCATCCATCATCCATCCATCCACCCATCCATCTATCCTCTATCCATCCATGCATGCACCCATCCATCCATCCATCCATCCATCCACCCTCCATCCACCCTCTATCCATCATCCACCCATCCACCATCCATCCATCCATCCATCCATCCACCCATCCATCCATCCATCCATCCATCCATCCATCCATCCATCCATCCATGCATCCACCCATCCATCCATCCATCCATCCATCCATCCATCATCCATCCATCCACTGACTGAGGAACCAGAGTGAGTCCAGGTCCAGTTGAAGGACAGTTGATGAATGAATGCTGGGAGTTTTTGGTTTCTTTAAATGAGCGTGAAGCAGAAGCAGCTGATCCACCTGACCTTCAGTGACCTCTGACCTTTACTGACCTGTGTCCTGTTGCAGGTGTGTGTGTGCTGCTGCTGTCTGCACTGGCTGTTTCTGCAGGTGAGTTGATGAAGTGAAAACAATCAGAGACTCCAAAAGATCACAAATACATTTACTGTGTGTCTGTGCTCAGTCTCTCTGCAGGTCAGTCCAAACCTCCAGCAGATCTTCAAAAATTACGCTTCTTCTGTGTCTCTGAGTTGTGTTGATGATGAAGGAGAGACAGCTGATGGGTGGAAGGTGATGATAACAACAGATGACTACAGTTATGACTGTGCTGACAGTCTAAGCTTGCATGGATATGGTGTGGGATATTACTCTTTCTGTATTCTGGATTCATTCTTCTCCTCTGATCCTCTTTACTTCTGTGAAAACTCGTCTGGACAGCAGAGCGATGAAGTCTCCATCAGCATTTCAGGTACAGGAAGTGAGCTGTCTTTGTGCGACTCTGCTCTGCTGGTGGATCTTTGTCTCTGTATCACCCTTTTGTGTCTCTGTTGGTCAGATAGAAGTGTGATCCTGGAGATCCCTGCACTTCCTGTGAGGGCAGGAAGTAATGTCACGCTGCGCTGCAGAAACCACAGGGGTTCAAAGGTTGAAGCTTATTTCTTCATTAATGGGAGTCATGTTGGAGCTGAACACAAGTCAGAGCTCATCATCACTAATGTGCAGAGGTCTGATGAAGGCGTCTACTCGTGTTCTGTCGGCGTAGATGAAGAATCTCTTAAGAGCTTTCTGAGGGTCAGAGGTGAGGACACTGACATCACTTCCTGTTTAAAGACGTGACCTAACTAAACTGATCGCTGACAGACCCACCTTCATCATCTCTCCTGCAGAGCCTGCTGTCACCCCTTCTTCCTCCCCTCGTCCCCCTTTTCTTCCTCCCTTCCTCCTCCTCCTCACTTTTTGTCTGTACTGAAACTATCCTGCCATCTAGTGGTCTTTTGTCCATATTGCATCTCTGCTGGTGTGCTGCTGTCCATCTGATGCAGAAGGAAGACGGCAAAGAAATCAGCCATCTCCATGGAGATGACCCGGCACGATGGAGGATGTCAGGGTTTGGATGGAGACTATGAATGCATGTTTGCTGATATGCTTTATACAAGCCCAAGATGTCTTCATGATGTGTTTATTATCTGCTCCTGTACTGATGATGTTCAGCCTCCTCTGAGTATAAATAGTTTTTGGGGGTTTTTTTTGGAAATCAATCCTGTTTCTCCCTCCAAGTGAGAAAACACTTTATGTTTTATTACTGGCTATGGAAATCGTGTACATCGTTGTCCTTTGTATGCTTCTGCTAAATGTCTTTCTTTTTTTCATATTCACAGACTTTCCCATCGGTTGATCTTTATCTATAATCTCTGCTTGGGCTGGTTCCCTCTTATTTATGTGTTTATATGTGTAAAAAACGCAACCAATACAGCCTTCGTTCTCACAATATCATACAATTGATTGTCCCAAAAATTAGGACAGAACTGAGGAAAAAGGCTTTTCAATACGCTGCCCCTGCTTCCTGGAATAATCTGCAGAAGGAACTGAAATGATCAGAATTTGTTACCTCGGGGGAGTTTAAGTTCAATTCAATTTATTTATACAGCACCAAATCACAACAACAGTCACCTCAAGGTGCTTTATATTGTACAGTAGATCGTACATTAATAGATACAGAGAAAAACCCAGCAATCATATGACCTTCCCACTGTCGCACTTTGGCAACAGTGGGAAGGAAAAACTCCCTTTTAACAGGAAGAAACCTCTGACAGAACCAGGCTCAGGGAGGGGCGGGGCCATCTGCTGTGATTGGTTGGGGTGAGAGAAGGAAGACAGGATAAAGACATGCTGTGGAAGAGAGACAGAGGTTAATAACAGATATGATTCAATGCAGAGAGGTCTGTTAACACATAGTGAGTGAAGAAGGCGACTGGAAAGGAAGTCTGTCTTAAAGCAACGAGAGAATAACTCAGTGTGATTGTTTTTAGTGTTGCTCTTAATTTGAATACACTCACATGTGGTAAGTGTATTTTGACTTTTGTTGCCATGATACCAGGTCTCTCTTTGGAAATGAGATTTTTTTACCTGGATAAATAAAGGACTAATAATTGTCCTGTCATCAGATCATCATAGTTTCTGTGTTTGTTCCTCAGTGTGTTTCATGTTTCTCCTGATTTATTTGCAAGCTTTGGGAGTTGTGCTCATTCCTCATGGTGACTGAAAGAAATCTCCGTCCCGGGTTCATCCGTGGATCGGGTTTCCTCCGAGGTGTGATCACCGATAAGCAGAGTTTTGTCCTTTCCTTATAAGATTCCTAATTATTCAAAGTAACACTCAAGTATGCCGTTCAGCAGGTTAGTTACAGCGCCGGGAGTAGCTTGGGAGAACAAAATGACACAGAAACTGCTTCAGGTTGCTCTTCCAAAATCAACTCTAAGGTTTATTAAGTATACAACAGCTTATATAGAGGAAAAAGGTTCGTGTGTCAGCAGGTTCTCAGTTTAAACCGGTACAGACCAAATAAGGAAACGTCTTCCTGCCTCCTGAGCAAAGAAGTATCCTTTGTGTAGTTTATCTCTTCAGTTACAATTTATGATCATCCCAGCAAAATACACTCCTAGACATAGAATACAGAGTTCTTTCATTAGTGAATTCTGAAACAAACCACCTGGCCTTTAACAAGCTCTTTTCTAGGAGATAAAGAAGGGAGGATGGGAGTAAGGAAGTGATCTCTGTGGTGTTTTCGACCTTGAGGTACCATCCTGTGATTCTTACACATTAATTCTTGGGTCACAGAGAAAGAGAAAAACAACTAGTAAATGGGCCTTATTGAGTAACAGTTTTCCTGTATAATATCACTATAAAACAATATCCTGTAAATGCTCCCATGGTATCAAAATATCACAACAGTGACCTTCTTATTTCATCCAATGAAACAGTGACTTTCTGTTGTTCCTCCTCCCTGCACCGTGTACAGTACGTCGGGATCTGTCTGGATTCAGCCTGACATCATCAGTCTGTGTAAGCAGTCGCCATCAGATGGTTATCAACTCACTCAGGTAATCCGGGGTTTTCACTGCACATTCACGTGACAGAGCTGGTGCTGGGAGCATCTGACCAATCACAAACATGGATAAGACTCCACCAACACCAGAGCGGAGGATGAAACTATCATAGTATAAAAATATGAAGCGATTAAACACAAAATACAAACTAAAAAGAAGACAGCTGCACTCAAAAAAATGAAACGTTGACTTTAATTAAAATTATTTTGTCAACAGGTTCCACGAAATTGAATTATGTTAGTTTAAAGCAAAAATCTTTAGTTCATCTAATTTAAAAAAACTACTTAAGATTAACAAGACATATTTAAGACTAACTAAATCAAGTTATGTTGTATGAACATAGATGATATATTTTCAGGTTAGATAGTTTAGATTAGTTACTTCAACACATTTCTTATTTGTGGCAGTAAAATGTTAAATTTAAGTTAGATTAATTCAAATATTATATTTTCAGCCACCTTGTGCTTTATTAATTAGTTTTACATAAATCTATTTTGTCAACAGGTTCCACACAAATGAATTAAGTACATCCAACTTATTTTTTAAAATTTATTTTATTGCCAACACATTCAGTGAGCATTTGTGTAAACCCAGTCCAAAATAAAACACAACAGCTCATTAGGGTTAGTAATTAACAGTATGTAGACAGATGCAACATCAAGACTTTAAATTAAATGTCTGTATCTACCAGAAATAGAAGAAAAAAAAAAAAAAACGCATTGAAGATCACATAACACATTGATAAGATGACACTTGAGTTATGCACATGTGATGCTAGTAAGGTCTGTGAGTGTTTTTTTTCTTTTAGTGTCTAAAATGGATAGCAAAGTTGCTATTTGCAATGATTGCTTAGGGTCAGTCCAGTAACACAATGCCAATGAAGTGCTTTCCTTTAACAATGCAAAGTGAAGTGTCCACCTCAACAGCCACAATTTAAAAAAAAAAAAAAATTATGTAACAACAACAACAACAACAATAATAATAATAAATAGTCCACTGATATTAGCAATCAAAGAAAATTACATCACCATCCCAAATAAAACTTTAACAAAACATGCCAAGATTATGGTCTAACAATAAAACAGCTTGTCAGCGTTCAGTTTTTTTGCAACAGCACAGCAGTAACCATTTAACACTTGCCACTGTCAACATTTATTTTACTAGTGTTTGGGCAAAAAACTTCAGATGTAAACATTTTAACATGGAAACAATTGTTCGTCTTTAAAAGTCCACAAAATATACATTCATCCTGCATTCCCAACTTGGATGATCTGATATCCTCGTGTTGGTGTTGTTCCCAGACCATCATGAAAATGTTGTTCCAGGTTCAACATTGCAAGTGACCAATCACATTGTTGTGACGTTATTCTATTCCAAGCCATTTGTGCATTTATGAAATTCCAATGTTGCAAGGACAATATCAATTCTGCTTACTGTTTATTAAAGGTTTAGGGTTAGGGTTAGGGTCAGTTGATCGGCAGACAGAGGCGGTTTCACGCAGCTTAAGTACAGTTTTTTGTTTTACGCTGGTTTTTCCCGAAGTCGCAAAAGTATGACGTCACAACATTCTGATTGGTCACTTGCAATGTTGATCCTGGAACAACATTTAGTATGATGATCTGGGAACAACACCAACACGGGGATATCAGATCAACCTCCTAACTTACCCTTATTTTTAGTATGTATTGCAATTACCTTTACAATGCACACAATGTAACACAAACTGAATATGAACATATTTCCACCTCATAACAATATGCCTTGAACGCTAATATACACACCACCCTTCAACATTTCTGGTGCAGTATCATCTCTCAATTAAATCCTTTAAATCTCAATACTTTTGATTGTCTCTTAGCTTTCAGTCTTGAGGTTTAACTGAGATTCAGTGCATATATCCCACCCATTAAGAGTGCACATGCAGAGGCCAGGTCTTCCAGGTCATGCAGGACACACTAGATGGTTATACCCACATCGGCTGGAGGAGTGCTGGCATCAGCTCTTTCGATGGTAAAGATAGCAAGGGTAATTTGTTCCAGCTCCCTCTGAACAGCTGTAGCTTAGACACAAAAACATAGAAAAATGGCATCCAGTTTTAAAAAAAAGAAAGAAAAAGGGCCAAAGCTACCCTTTAATGACGTAAACACAATATTAGGAACATGCACCCCAGTGCGCCACTATTTCAGACTACAGATTCAACAATAAATATAAATAGTTTGGGTATACAAGAAGATTTCCCAAAACATTTAAACAGGTTCCATGCAAATTACAACAACAACAACATTACAACATGCAACAACATTAGTTATTCAAAATTAGTTTTTTTATCTGTATTAAACCAAAACTAAAATTACCAACCAATTATTCTTTGAAGAGGATGCTTGGGTCTTCATTCAGGTAAAAAGGTAGTGCCCTGAGGACACACTCCCTCCCCTTTTCAATGGTTTCCTTCTGTAGAGAGTGGCAGAGATACAGGAAGAGAAAACAGAAATACTTTAGGATGACAGAAACTCACATTATACGCAAAATGAATGACATAGCCACTGCACAGATAGACATGTACACAAGACCAACTAATCATCACATGGACATGAATAGTTAACCTGTTGGGCAGGGTTTCCACCACATTATATATGTCCATAATGGAGGTAAAGACAAACTAATACATCATCTTTTTTGCATTCAAAACATAACATAAAAACATTCACTTCTGGTTTAACCTAAATCAAGGGATCAGATTTTACATATGTTTAGGTAATATAAATTTTCCAACGTTTTGAGTACCAAACTTTGTCTTGCTTAATATAAATGTAAGTGCACTGTGCAGCTACCATACACTAGCTGTTTAAATTTGAAAATGATCTTATTAGCCATAATATTTTGCTACCAACAGAATAACGCACCTGTGTGGCTGGGGCCAAAGTTTGTCTAATTTTCTTCCCTGCAACGCCTCCTTTTTTCTTGAAGACTTTTATGAGCTGGTCAGTGTATTGGTCAAGTTGTGTAAAAAGCCTTGGAACATGTGCAGCAGTAGTAATCCTCACATATTCTGCTTCCACCTGAAAATATGTCAACAAACACAACATACTGTACTGTAAATATACATACTATATGTACACATATACAAACTAAAACTAATGTAGAAAGACCTCATTAAAGCTATAATTTTAACACAAACATTTACACAAAATGCTAATGGAGCCATTACAGCTTTTATTGTTATTTATCAAGTTCCAAAAAATATTGATCACAGCTGATCTGAAAAGAATTTCATGCCTCAGGCCCTTGAACTGCAACCTTTACCATGGTTCAGATGTGGAGACGAAATAACAGGGGCATGGGATGGGTCACAAAAGAAAACTTAACTTATAAAACAGTTTTGTTTTTAAAAGTATAACAGTTCACATACCACATACAAGCTCAGCAGTACCACATACACCACATCAGTATAGGAGGGAGCAGGTAAAGGCAGGATCTGAGATTTATAAAGTAAAATAAGAAATTCATTACTTAATTTCAAGAAGCAAATTATTGTTTGAATTACAACTAAATAAAATACTACTCAGAAGAAAAGCAAGAGATTGACACTGCCATGTGCTAACTTTCTATAGAAGCAATTATCACCAGGTCTGTCGTCCTCCATTGTCTGTCCACTCATATGTCTTGAATAATTTTATTAAAAAAATTAAGTGTGTACTTTCACAAACTGTAATTTATAACTACATTGATATGTATAACTCCGCTAGGAAACATGCTGTATTTACAGACCATTTTTACATAATACAGATTACTGATAGAGCAGAACAATGGTGTCACAGTGGCTTTCGCCCTTGACTTTTTGGATTTTAAATGTCACTTTATGCTATCCTTGCTATCCTATTCGATATTTCCGACTCTCGGATTACAGAAAAGGAATCCCAAGAAAGCAAATGGAAAAATAACCCCTTGAAAGAATAACCCCATGAACCCCTGTAGCTAATCCCTTAATAAAACAAAAAACAATAAAAATGTTTCTTACACAGTCCACAAAATAAGCATGTGCAGGACCCAGTAAAACTAATGTAAAACAAGCACACGCAAACGATATAACATGTCTTGTAAGACAAACGCAAAATATAACCATGCTGGACATATAGATACTACACAACATAGTCAAAGAAAAAAGTGGTCTTACCTCTCAAAGAAACAGCAGCTTGGCGCCAAAACAGCCTTTTTCAGTTAAATTTGAAGTCTTGCGCATGAGCAGGCACAAGCCGTGAAACCTTCTTGTTCTGCGCGGTTTCATTACAACTGTTTTTGCATTACTGCCACCTTGTGGATATACAAGGTATATCGATCCTCATTGACTTAACTTAAATGTTATGCGATCAAGTAACACATTAGTATTATGTACGTTGAATAATAGACACAATTACGTAGACTTGATTAGAAAAACATATGTTAACTTAACAAAAACATATATTTTAAGTAAAATGAAAATAAATAATTAATATACACTGAACAATCCACCTCATTCATTTTTTTGAGTGTGCTGTTTGGATGTGTGTGTGCTTTAAGCAGCTGCACTGGAAACACCTTCTATATTTATACAGTTCAGCTGTTTGAAGCAGAATTGAGGAGACTTCTCAATATCTCAGCTGCATAATTCAGACACTGGAGAATCTGTTGGCTCATAACACAGAAGATCATTAAATTTATGTTTAAATGACAGTTATCCTGGCACAGCTCAAGGCTGTTGTGTAGAAGTAATACGTCTTAACTACAAGTAAACAGAGTATTGAACAAACAGCGCCACTGAGTCAATGCCAAGTCAGACTCATCTTCTGAACTGAGGAGTCAGAAACATGTCCTAGTTTACTGCCGTGTTTTATTTCCATACCTCAGTCTCAGTTCTTGTTTCCCGCTGATGTACACATACAGAATGTAAGCTGTGCAGCATCATAGATGCTTTATAGCAGCGGCCCTCAAACTGGGGTCCCCAGACCCCCGCGGGTCCACGAGCCATTGACTGGTTGTCTATGAAAACACGTCATGGCAGTAAACACATGTGCATCATCTGGGGTTGAGCTAATTAGCACAGAGGACAAACATTTATTCATCGAGTTATGCAAAAGCAAACCAGCTAAAATGAGAACGCATGACAACAGTTGCATCGAATCAGCTTCATCGAGGATGATGATGGAAGACCAAAATTTGTTGTGTCTTTGTGCGACTCCTTTCTTTCCTCTGTGTTATTTCTCATTATTACACATAACTACTTTTATGGACGTCTGTGCTTTGATTTCTTTGAATGTGGATTGGATGAGCTGTTACCAACATCTGGTGAGAATTTGATGTCAGTAGCACCTTTAGAAATATATTGGTGTTCAGTACTTGTTTTACCCCCTGTGTAACTTTAGTTCTTGGTCTCTAATTTCTTCTGATTTCCTTTTTATGAACACTGAATCAGGAAAGCTGCATCCTCCTGCTCTGCTTCTCACAGAGAGCAGTATAATAGTAGCATAGCTCAGCTCAGAGCCCACATTAATGCCTCACAGAGTTCAAGTAGCAGCAGCAGGTGAGTGAACTGAATTCTGCAGAGAGCGTCTTTGTCCAGCAGAGGGCCCCGGTGAGTTTGACATGACTAAGGAGCAGCTTCAGAGTGGATTTCAGGTGAAGCTCCATCAGCAGTGTTAGGCTGGTGTGCAGTTTGTTTCTCTGTGTCTCGCAGCCAGTTTGAGGCTCTGTGACTTTTAATAAATGTCCAACGTTAACATGAAGCTTCCAGGGACACACATGCGAGGACCAGAGCGGAGCACAGTTTCCTACAATCACTGCGTTTGTGTTTCTGTGGAAGCTCTGCCACCAAAGTGCTCCAGAACAACTCAATCTAATGTCAGCTGGTTATAAAAACTGATGCAGGCTGACGAAGCACAGTGTGACAGAGCAGCGCCTGTTTTACAGTCACATGAAGAAAATCCAAACTCTCATTCTAATGTGTATTCAAATCGTGGCCTGTGGTCGGCCACACAGTCACACCGTGAAGATAAAGAAGTGTGGCTGTTAGACGTGCTGCAGGAGAACGCCTCTTCTCTCTAAAAGAACATGTTAGCATAGCTTAGGTTTGCAAAGACTTCAGGAACAAACGAGACCAAAGTGGAGATTGTCGTGGAATTTTGTAAATAAAGTCTGTGGTCATGCTATTTATTACTGTGCGCAGGAGAACACACATACACATCAAAACATAGCAGGTTCATAGTAACGAACGTCTAACCTCGGGGCATCGCAGCGCCCTTTCATACCATCGCACAAACTCTGTGTATCTTTTCAGTTACAACAGTCTTTTGTCCAACCCGGGCTGTTGCTGTACACAGAAGACTCCCACCATCCTTTCCCAGGCCAGCACCTGCCGCTGACCCTGAGCTTCATCCCTCTGAGCAAAACAGTTTGCAGATAACATAGTGAAACATCGTTAGGCCTAGCTAAGCAGTTTTCACAAGGTCATACTGACACATACTTGCTTCATCTTAAGCAGGCAAAGGTTATACAAGATTCTAAACACATAAATCTAATGTGAGGATAAACTAGAATTTTCCATAACAAGATGTTTGTCTAAACGCACAGCAGCACATTTGGAGGAAACAGCTGTCAGCAGCTGTCAGCACAGCAGTGGAAGGACGATGATCTCTGTGGAACATGAACTGTATACCAAAGGAGTCAGTGTGAGGCTGTCTGTCCCACGGCTAAACTGGGTCATCAACAGGACAATGATCCAAGCACAGCAGCAGATCTCCAACAGAACGGCTGAAAAAGGAAAGAATGGAGCTGCTGCAGTGGTCCAGTCAGAGTCCAGACCGCAGCCTGACCGATGCTGGGGTCGGACTTCCAGACAGCTCTGCATATCTCAGCTAAGGCTGGTGACAGAGCTGTCGAGTTCATATTAGTCACGTGTCATACCGAATGTGTCGACATTTTGTAAAGGTTAAATCAACAGCATACAACATTTTTGTGAATGTTTTATGTTGTCATATAATACACTTTATTGTTTATTCTCGATTAGAACACCTTACTGTGAAAAATGATTATTTTATGTTGCTTTGTGCAGATCTCACGGCGTCGTTGGTGCACCTGTGTCCAACAAATGCCCGTAAGACTCAAGAGCACCTTGTGTCAGTTATTGAACTTGGAGGGAGTTACAGGTTTCTAGGCCTTACGCACACGATTTCTCTTTTTGTGGTGGTGTATACGTGCTGATAATAAAGAACAAGGAAGAAGGATGAACCAATAGGAATGTATGAGACATGATCAGTGTTGGTCAAGTTACTTGAAAAAAGTAATCAGTAACTAATTACTGATTACTTCCCCAAAAAAGTAATCCCGTTACTTTACTGATTACTTATTTTCAAAAGTAATTAATTACTTAGTTACTTAGTTACTTAGTTACTTTTTAAAAACACGATTTACAACCTGAAGAGGTGATAAAGCGATAGATCTTTCAGCCCAATTCTACTTTTTCTGCATAATCCATCATACAAAATGTAATCAAATGGAAAAGTCTCTTTTTAACTTGTTTTATTGGTTTTAATCTTTTAACTTTATGCATCAAGCAAAGATTTAATTATCTGCAACATTCTCTGACTGGAAGAAATTAGTTGAACATTTAAACCTATTTTCTGCACATAAAATAAAATATTTTTTGTGTTTACACTCAGTCTTTCAAATAGATGCAAGTAAAACACAGCAGAAAATAAATAAAGTCACAGACTCAGCGGTCCTGTTGCTCTATTTTCACCTGTAAAGCAGGAGTGGGGTAGGCGGAGGTTTACCCTGGTGCAGGTGTGCCGCGGTCAGTGGAAGAATCCGCGAGTTTCTCTGTGAGTTTCCCATTACGTCGTAGCTACTCGGTGCTTGTTGGAAGTTTAGGGGTTTTTTCGCTGTAAAAAGAAGTTTTCTTCCCACGCACAGCGGACACTAATGTTTTTGTCACTTTTTATGGAATCAAACTCAAAGTAAGGTCAGTACTTCCACGCTTTAAACGCTGCACGCTCATACTCTCTCTGCACTCGATATATGATCCATTGTTGATCTGCACACAGCTGTTGTCACGAACGTCGCACTCGCTTACGTCACTGTCATGAGACATTCTCGCAAAAAAATCACGGTTTTAGTAACGCAGTAACGCAGCGTTCCTACGGGAAAGTAACTGTAATCTAATTACCATTTTTGCAATAGTAATCCCTTACTTTACTCGTTACTTGAAAAAAGTAATCAGATTACAGTAACGCGTTACAAGTAACGCGTTACTGCCCATCTCTGGACATGATGGAAAGGCTTAAGTGAAAATGGATTGGAATGGCTCATTCCCAGTCAGTGGTTGACATCAGCTGTCAATGCTGTGTGATAAGTGTCCTTTATTTCATTTGAAAGAGGCTGTAAAACTTTGTGAAAGTTGGACACCAGTTGATGAGTGAGAGAGGCTCACTTTTCCATGTCAGCCATACTAAGGTGGATTTGTGAGATCTGTTGGTAAGCGCTGCTGTTTTTGCTGCTGTTGGTCTCTGCTAGTTGTTGTTAGCCGCTGTTGGTGAAACTTGAAGTAGGTTTAGAGTTGTTAGACTCAGACACTTAAGCCATGTCACAATATGTGTACTTGTGTTCAGTGTTAGGCAAGTTACTGTGAAAAAGTAATTAATTATAGTTACTAGTTACTTCTTCAAAAAAGTAACTGAGTTAGTAACTGAGTTACAAGACTCTAAAAGTAATTAATTACTTGAAAAGTAATTATTGCGTTACTTTAAAAAAAATGTTTGTAAATAACCGTAAATGCTTTTACTCAATTCCTTGCACCTTATTTTGGCACTCATCGCTGTTTTCACTTATCAGCTTCCTGTTTGGGTTTAGAAGCTTTTATTTTGATGGGACGATTTCCTGTAAAAATGTTTGCAGTTTTTGCAGCAGTCGCGGGAGGCACAAGGTATGTTTATGACATAAATAAGGACACGTTTACATGTTTTGTGTGACAGAGGCTACATTTGTTACATTTTATGTTGAAGCTTACTTTATGTTATAAGGTTTACAATTGTAAGAGTGTGGAATTTTGCTTACACGCTGCTTCTGTGTATATATCCCCATCTCTGAGATTGATGGTTTACTGCCATTAAACCTTCAAAACTTCATCAGTAAAGTGGCATCCTTCATTGGGGGGGTTGCTACAATGTTTAACCCTCTGGGGTCCAGGGTATTATTGTCCATTTTTAACTACTTTTGATGTTTCCTCTACATCTCACCTTTAAAAACTGTTTATTTGCTTTGTTTGGTCTCATTCTTTTCAGCACAACCTCACATGTCTGAATTTACAGTTATGTTTTCCTTTTGACATACTGTATTAACACAATTGATCTAAAATCAGACAACAAACATAAAATTTGAGTAAAAAGTTATATTTTTACTGTAACAACCACAAACATGTTTAATGATCATATTTCATAACTTTAAATGCAAATATAAATCGTCAATTTTAATTTATATGCACAAGTTTTGCAAACAATTTGCAAAAGTGCTCCGATGTTTTCGGAGACGTCTGTTACCCACCCGCTCAATAGCTAGCAGGGAGCTCGAGGCTCACTAGAGCCGGCTGAAATTAGCTGACTCTGAATTAAATCTGACATTAAAAATATTTCAATTCAGGAGGAAACATTTTCACCGGGAACAAAAACAGCAGGTTAATACGTGGAGATCCTGAAGGCTCCAAAAGTGATCAGATTAGATTTTAAGTATTTGTTCAGTTCTCTTCCAAACCCAGCAGCTGTCAGTTGTAATTTTTAAATGTTTACTAAAATAAAAATAAAAGCGTTATAACATCTCACCTGTTATAATTTTTAATCAGGCATACATGTGTACTATTTTTATTAATAGAGAGATTAAGCTTGTGTTTCGTTCATTTAGTGATTGTGCTTAACTGTATGAAGCTTATTAGACATTATCAAACAGATGACATGTAAGCGACGTGTAGTGCATTTTACCAAAGTGCTTAAGATCATTTTTTAATTATCTTTTTTTCGTTAAAGAAATCAACTACATCATGTATAATTTTTTTCATGTCATGTGTAATTTCCAGTGCAGATATTAATCACAGTTAAATCAAACTCCAGAGCTGTGGTGTCATCAAGTATGCTGGTGTACAGAAATCGCGCCGTGTTGCCGAGAACGCGAGTACGGACTCGAGTACTCGCGAATTGAGAAATGGCCTTAATGAAAATGTAACCAAACTGTTTATCAGGGGAAAGTATAGCCTGACATTAGTTGGTAAATTGTTAACTTTTAACCAGCTGTTATTGTTGTCAGCTGTCTGGAAACAGCGGGGTCACGTCCGATCTGCTGATAATAGTCACAATATCAGGAGTAAATGAGCACGTTTATGCACATTTCCACATGTTAGAGACTTCAGCTTGAGGAGGAAGAGGGTGGGATTTGATTAAGGTGCCGGTGGCGTAGTCCCTTTCGTTCATATTCTGGTTTCTTTGGTGAAAGCTTCCCCTTCTCAGATGATCAAACAGGTATGATGCAGGTATGAATCTAGCTGTCCGTCCACAGTATGCAAACATCTACAGTTGCTCTTGTCCTCTGCCTTTGGCGTACTCCAGCCTAAAATGTGATAAGGCTGAGCGGCAGGGTGCAGTATCCAGATATCTTTGCCGCTGTGTTCAGCATGACAGCCTCCACAAACTGGTGCCCGTTTCTATTTTAAGAAGTTAATTCTAAACTTATCAGTTTGCTGGAAGATGAAATTACAGACTAACATGTAAGTTTCTGAGTACAACATTCTTTTTTTGATTAAATAACTTGAAAAATGACTGATTATATCTTTGATATATTAAAAACTAAAACCAAACCTGTAATATAATGACATAAAATAAAACAAACTTTCCAGTGCACTGTACACAGTTACCAAAGTGCATCACTCTGTGTTAGAATGCATTTCGTTTTCCTTGAACACAGCACAGAAAATCATAAAATAAACGGTTCATTGATTTATTTATTTGGAAGATTTAACTCTCATTTCCTGTGATTGATCACATGCTGCTGACGTCACCCTCGCGTGAACGCGCGGGGGAATCCCCGGTCGGTCGATACTCAGCCCCGTGTGAGCTGGTGTGAGGGCGAGTCCACACACGGGCGTTGCTGAGCTTCGACGTGCAGGGCCCGGGACCCTCAGGTGGGAGGGCAGCGTAACTCACCTGGCTGCACAGGTGAGGTGGGGCTGAGCTGATTCTGAGCTCTGCTGGTAAACACAGTCTGTCCCAGCGGCTGTGAGCGGTGATCAAACACCGTGTGGAGCAGTTGTTGGTGTTTTGTTATCGTTTGTCACGTACAGCTTTAAGAGGCGGAACCGGAAATCCCCCAAGACAGAAGCAGTCTGGGACGGAGACGTCCAGATTATCCAGGACGAGGAAGTGCGTCGGTGTGTGTTTCGATTCTTCAGCTCCAGCCAGCACGTTCGGCCACAGACCGAGGAATGAGGCCGACACCATGCTGCTGATCCTGCTCTGCCTCCACGCCGTCTCCTGGGGTAAGGAGCCGCCGCCGCCGGACAATACCTGCCGAGCTACCGGCTAACAACGGCCTGTAGCCCCGCAGGCTAACCACGGATGAAGCAATATTCTGTGCGTGTGCGTGTGCGTGACAGAGATTTTGTGTTTGAATCACGTTTTCGCTCCGGAGTCAGACTGAACTTTAAAATAACCGATGTTAAAATGTCATTTTCTAATGTCTTCAGTTATTAATGACTCATTCAAGCTGTTTTGTTGTAATCGGCGTCAGGTGTTTCCAGCTGAACACAAAAGGCTGCTGTTACCTGCCAGCTGGGTTTCACCTGTGGATTTAGCGTGGCCGTCACATTCAGGTTCAAATGTCAGAGGTTATCTTAAAACTGATCATCCGGATAAAATACGGAACTCGTTGAACTCAGACCAGGAAATGTTCGGTTCAGCGCGTCTAACATGAGAAAATGTCCTTTTTCTGTTTGCTGCGACTGTTTCAGGTTAAAAAGGTGAAACAGTCGCAGCTGCTGGAGGGTTAAAGGTTCCTGTGAAACATGGAAGTGGGCTATAAATGTCCAAAGCTCCTGACATGACAGGAAAGGATCTGTGAGGCTTTCAAAGAGTTTATTTCAGGTTATAATCATCACTTCTGTGTTTGTTTAAATCAGCCTGTAAACATGTTTAACCTTCATTATTACTGATGCAATAAATGTTCATTCATCTGTTCACTGTAAACACTTTTGACTCTGACACTCTCAGGCAATAAATAACTGATCTGTCCAATCAGAAAACAGACATGAAAGTGAATAAATGACGTCACCACAAACATCAGGTTCACATCTGTTCAGTTTTTAAAAACGTGCCGTGTGCAGCAGACAGATGTTATTCCTCGTTTTTGAATCTTTGTCCCTCTGAGCTCAGGCGTCGTGGCGTCGATGGTTCCTGCTGTCTCTTTAATAAATCATCTGAGGCCGTGATCACATGAATAACAATAATCTGGATTATGCAGGGATTTCTCTGGTTTGCTTTCTTCACCTTTGCAGTCGCGTCTCAGGCGCCGCCGCCTCCACAGAACGTCCAGGTGGAGAAGGGTCAGCTGACGTGGACTCCAGGGGAGCCGGACGTTACCTACACTGTGAATTACCGCAGGTGAGCCCTCACAGCCAGGGAAGGTGCTCTGTTTTAAGGTGGAGCTTCCTTTTATATCGTCACGGCCGTTGGTGGCGAGAGGTCAGCTGATGACATTTTATTTACTCCATCGTTCTCACAGTTTCACATGAAAGCCGCCATCAGAGAGCAGCAGGCTGAGTGTAGTGTCACTGTCACAGATTCTAATCCACAGTGGGCTGGTAAAATGTTTAGGAAGAGGTCAGAGGTCAGCAAAGCTCCTGCTTCAAAGCAACGAGTGATTGGGTTTCACAGCAGAGAGAACGCTGAGCAGAAGTTTTCTCTGACTCGTTTCTGTTCCTCATCCTCAGATTTAACTCTGATAAATGGGAAGCTCTTCCAGCCTGCATCCAGACGCCTTTCCATTCCTGCAACATATCAGCGGTTGGGCCGCGCGACACTAACGACTCGCCCGAGAACAGCTGCGTGACGCTGCGTGTGCGGGCCGAGAGACGGGGGCTGAGATCTGAGGGTGTTAACGCCTGCAGCAGATACGGTGAGAAACCTCAGATATGTGTCAGCGCTGTCTGTGGGTGAAGCTGTGAGACTCGAGGTGTTAACCATCCTGACCACAGTGTGAACCACGAGCTGCTGCTGTGCTGACGCTCGCTCTGCTCTTCCAGGTGACGTCTGCACGCCTCCGTTAAGCATTTTGACCCGGCCTGGATCACTCACCGTATTCCTTAACGATGACCACGAGCTGGCGAAGGAACACGCCAACAATGCCAAGCACAGGATTTACTTTGGCAGAGAGGGAGAGAGTCCTCTGCAGGTGAGAACACGGAGTGATTCCTCCAGGTGTTTATGCTCACCTGATGTTGGGTGGTATCTGCTCCTTTGTGTAAAGAGGAGCAGGATGAGTCCTGCCAGAGCTACAAAATGACTTCTGGCAGCACATTAGTGCATGAACTAGTTTTTCAGCGTCACTCTGAGACAGGATATTTCTAATTTTAGAGATGTTGCACAAATGGAAGAACGCAGTCTTACATATTTGTTTAATATGTGCGTTGAAGAATGTCCCTTGCTGGGCTCTGTAGTTTTTAGTGTTCTTTTAATTCCTTTGAGCAGTTTTTTTTAAATTATTATTATTCATGCCAGTGTGCTTGCTGATACAGCCACATGTGTCTGTCAGTGGTCAGTGTGTGCAGGCAGGTCCAAGCATTTTTGGACAGTTTGCCTCTGCACCAACAGACAGTCTGCACAAACTGTTTCAGAATTACAGCTATTTTTACACAGTTCCCATTTTCAGAAGCTCAAAGTGACTGAGAAGCAGTTTCGTGTCCAGATGAATCCTGCGCCTTCATTTTTAGGACTAAACTCAATTCAATTTTCAATTCAATTTTATTTATATAGCGCCAAATCACAACAAAAGTCGCCTCAAGGCGCTTCATAGATACAGAGAAAAACCCAACAGTCATATGACCCCCTATGAGCAAGCACTTTGGCGACAGTGGGAAGGAAAAACTCCCTTTTAACAGGAAGAAACCTCTGGCAGAACCAGGCTCAGGGAAGCCAGAGAGCCACAAACGGGCAGCAGCTGCAGTGAAGCCCTGAAGCAGCATGTGGTCATGGGTCCATGGAGGGATAAACATCTGCTCTTATCAATGTTAAGCTGCACAGCTGGGTTACTTTCCGTGGAGCTCTGACAGTCTGATAATTCAGCTGGATACAGGAGAAGACGAGCAGAAGCAAACACTTCAGTTTAATTCACTCACACTGTGTGTGTGTGTGTGTGTGTGTGTGTGTCATTGTCTTCATCAGAAGTATGAAGACACCATAGACTCCAGGACCATTGAAGACCTGGAGGAGGGGCAGCGGTACTGTGTTCAGGTGGCCTATACGGTCCACGGGGACCTCGTGGAACCACGCAGCTGCATCCAGTGTGAGGTCATCCCTGCATCAGGTAAGCTGCTCTTCTTGGTGTAACGTTCCTTTAACGCGCTCCGACTCCAACCAGAGACACAGATGTAATACTAAAAACTACTCCGCTGCTTTTGAATCAGCTGAAGGTTTTAAAGCTGCAGCAGTAAACTCACTGCGTCTGTTTTTCTCAGAACACGTGAACAGGACGCCGATGATCGTGGGGCTGCTCGTCGGCATCGTGGTCCTCGCCATCATCATTCTTACATTGGGATACCTCGGGTTTTTCCAAACTGAGAAAATCAAACGCTGCCTGGAGCCACATAAATATGAAATCCCGCCGGTAAGACCAACACTGCTGCACACACTCACCACACAGACACTGGTGGGCGCTGTATCTACTCAGAGCGTGTCAGCGAGTAAAAGAGCTGATTTTGAAAGTGTTCGCTTCACGATCAGTGTGTAAGACCGACGTGGTTCTTCATGGTGACTGGTGAGTCGCTGAACTGTCCAATGGTGTTAACAGAGCCGTCAGTCCAGCAAAGTTAGAGCCAAAGTTAGATGGGTTTAATTTTGTACTTGTTTGGTCGAGTGTGTGAGACAGACACGGTTAGAGTGGGGAAAAGGCCGTCCTGTGTTTCCCACTATTGTGTTTTTTATTTGAATAATTTGTTTGTTTTTAAGCAGGCTGCTGCCGTTCTTTTGTTCTGTTATGTGTTTGAGTAAACGAATCGCTGCATTTGTTCGCAGCTGGAAGAGTTAAAACCGCTTCTCTGAGCTTCGACCAACATTATTAGCAGACGTACTCATGGGCAGATAAATGACTGTTGTAAAAACAATCGGTGAAAGGCTCAGCCAATCGCCCATCGTTAGTCTTCACTGCCTCTGAGGTTCCTGTGTCTTCTCCTCCTTCAGAATCTGTTTCGTGGGGAATTTGAAGTCCGACCATTTACTCCCATCGTAGAGCGCTATGACGACCTCCAGATCTCTCACGGTAACTACGAGCCCAGATCAGCACTCAGCCCTCCCGCCGCTGCTTCCTGAACTCTTGGAGAGGCTCCGCCCACTCAGAGACTCCACTCAGTTTACCAGCAGAGGCGACTGAGTCGCTCACCTGCTCCAGGTGATCTAACCGTGCACCATCTGGATTATTTACCTGTGAGCACCTGATCTCAGAACATTTGTGAACTACTCCCATGAGGACAGTGGGTGGAGTAAAACCAGGATGGAGCGCAGCGAGCAGCTTCCTGACACTAATTTTAACCACTGCGCGCTAACAACCATCGCAGCAGAGAAGCAGGTCACTCTAGCATTAACCAAGTATCGTTTCTGAATGGCCACGCCTCCCTGAATGTTCTCCACGCTGCCGCTGCTTCAAACCTCCGATGACAGAAAATAGTAGAAAAACAGGAACTGCAAACACGTCTGCGTGCTCTTTCTCAAACTTCCTACAGTCCTGTTTAACTCTGAGAGTTAGTTCCTTTATTAATAACTGTCGGTGAGAGCGTTCCTGGGCAGGTGGGAATAACACGCTCACTGCTGGATCTGACTGGCTGCGGTAAGAGGACAGTTGTGGCCAACACTTCCTGTTTCAGTGAAATAGGAAGTGTCGCATGCGCCTGTAACATGAACACTGTTGGGTAAATGTTTGTCTACGGGAAATTTTCATGTAATTTTTTTTTGGGGGGGGGGGGGGCGGGGACACAGGAAGCCCCTCCTCCCTGCAGAGGTCAACTCCCCGTCCTTCTGAATAAGCGGAGTTCACCTTAATAAAATGTCTGAGTCACTGGTGAGGCTGAGTCATTGCTTCCAGTAAACAGCAAGTTAAAGGTTACAGTAACAAACAAACAAAGCAGCAGCTCACAGCCACGCCCACAACACTTTTTATTGTTTCAGGAACGACTGAAGCAGCCGAGATTTTTAACTTTAATACTGAAAAATCATCAACACACATCGTAGTCACAAACAGGAAGTTCAGGAACAAAAAACGTCCTTTTATAATCCAGTGTCAGACGGAGACAAGACAGCAAATGTGCTTCCAGCTATAAATTAGCCCCGCCCCCTTGAAGTGTCAGCCTGGAAGATTTTCATTAAAAATACATGTAACAATCACAGACTTTTAATTTGGAGGAGTCACAGGAAGTACAATCTGGAAACCAATCAGGTACAGTCTGAGGTAAAAAATTTTTTTATCTAAAACGGTCCAGAGTGAGCGTGACCTGATGGACGAGGTGAAACGTGTGTGTGTGTCACCTGTGGCTAACAGGTTAGCATCCGTCCTGTGGCGGCTACACATCGCTCCGCTCGACTGTGCTACATCCAACCACAGCAGGACGGGGCCGGTTTGCTCGGCTATTTGTTTACGGCTTCTCGTCAGAGCGAGAGGCGAGTCTCACATCCAGCTGTTTACGGCTAACATGTGACTATTAGCATTTAATCAACAGGAAGTGAGGCTGAAATCTCCCAGAGTGACACTTTAACAGTAAGACCGGCGGTCCTGCCCGCCAGCAGGAATTCCCTCATTTTACAAAACACACTGAGACTGACACAGAGAAGTGAGACATGACAGAACTATATTTACACGTGTGTGTGCGCGCGCGCGCGTGTGTGTGTGTGTGTGTGTGTGTGTGTGTGTGTGTGTGTGTGTGCGCGTGTGTGTGTGCGCGTGTGTGTGTGCGCAGCAGCACTGATTGGTCTCCATTTAAAAAGCAACAATACTAAAACTGTTTTTACAGCTTCGATTAAAACAGCAGAATACAAAACATCTGAAGGCCGTGTGTGTGTGTGTGTGTGTGTGTGTGTGCGTGTGCACGGGTATTAACATCTTAATGGGGACCAACATTTGGTAGTATACTATACTTGTGGGGACAAGCAGCCCTCATGGGGACCAAAATACCGGGCCCCAGTTTGAAGGCATTTTTGAGACTCAACTAGGTTATGATTTGGTTTAGGGTCAGGCGTTCATTTTTGATGGTTAGGGTAAACGACTAGGGAAAGCATTATGTCAATGAGATGTCCCCACAAGGATATAAATACACGTGTGTGTGTGTGTGTGTGTGTGTGTGTGCACGGGTATTAACATCTTAATGGGGACCAACATTTGGTAGTATACTATACTTGTGGGGACAAGCAGCCCTCATGGGGACCAAAATACCGGGCCCCAGTTTGAAGGCATTTTTGAGACTCAACTAGGTTATGATTTGGTTTAGGGTCAGGCGTTCATTTTTGATGGTTAGGGTAAACGACTAGGGAAAGCATTATGTCAATGAGATGTCCCCACAAGGATATAAATACACGTGTGTGTGTGTGTGTGTGTGTGTCTGTAGAGACGTCTTAACCCCATAAATCTTCAGTGCGGCCAAACTTGTAGATCAGAGTGCTGCAGAGAGAGAAGACAGTGATGTCACAGTGATGTCACACACTGAGCAGACAGATCCAAACTCACAGCTCAGCTCCACAGTGCTGTGATGTTTGGAGGCTAATGAAGCTCTCTGTCATGTAATAGCTGTGTCACTACCGGAAACCCGATCGGTACCCCGCATGCGCCAAAGGTGTCTACTTCCGGTCGAAGCGTTTTACGATAGTTACAGGTCAGAGTATCTGTTGTTAAGAATAACAAGCATCTGTTAAAATGTTTCCAATAATGAAACATGTCAATATAATGTAGACAAAAATAAACAGAGTTACGGATCAGGGCTCCCGATCCGTACTGCGCATGTGCAGATGTTTTCTTCTTCTTCTTCTGTTCGTTTAATGGCAGTTTACTCCCCAGTGTACGAGGATACCGCCACCTGCTGACCGAGCGAATGAACCGTATTGTAAACTGAATTAGCGTCATTACAACCGTGGCCGCAATCTGATGTAGTGATAGTCGAGCGTGTTTATGCTCGTCTGTGAAGAGGATTGATTGGAATAGTGATGATGATGTTCGCCATCACTGTCAGTTGTCAGTAAAACACTTCATGTGGCTGATGAATCTTCGCGTGACACATTATAAAGTCTGTATTATTAACTCTGTAATTAAGATAAGATGACCTTTATTAGTCCCACAGGTGGGAAATTTGTTTTGTTACAGCAAAAGTAATACAAGTAGCAAAATTAGGCGCCATTCTTCTTATTTTACGGCGCTGTTGCTCAATCGGGGGACACTCTCTGTTGAGGAGAAAAGCATGAATTTGTTTGTACGGATTATCCATTGTTTAAATGTCCCGGTAGTTGAAAAGGAGGAAGAGCTGTTGAGAAATGCTAGGAGCTAACTGGGCGCTAACCGTATCATTCAACTATGTCGCAATGTTGGCAAAGAGAGGAAGTGACGTAAGATTTGCGCATGCGGGGTACCGATCGGGTTTCCGGTACGGATCGGGTAGCGACAAGCTACACAGCTGTGGTTAAACTAACATGAGCACAAGGCAGGTGGAGGTGAAACATGATGGTCCTGATGGACTGAGACAAACTCCAACCACGACAGGGTGTGAATCAATCATTAATCTGCAGCAGGTTAGAAAACAAACACTCATTCAGAGCTGGAAACCCCTCCCTGAGAAATCTGGTATTTACAGTCTGTGTGGATGTTAAAGCTTCTTTTCACGCTCGTATCCATCCACCCGCCTTTAGTTCTTCTTTCTGCATCAGTTAGTGGAACAGAAAGGGGCCTGAATGGGTTAAACTGAGCCAGGCTTTCCTGGCAGGAGCTCCCGCCCATTACGGGAAATAAGATGCAACAGGTTTCATGTAATGTGTCGCAACGCTGCAGGAAGCACATATTTGGCACCAAGCTGGTTAATTACAACAGGCCTGTGCGCCGTTTCAGCTGCTTCAGTGTCAGCGCTGCTGCTTTTCACTCACCTAAAAAAGATGAAGGCGTTCTGAAAGAACACAGCCATCCCCGGAGCCACTTCTTTCTCTGCGGGAACACAGCGACATGTTATCAGTCACATCAGGTTTCACTGTGACTGAGCATGCTCAGAGAGAGCCGACTCCCTGCGCAGGTCTAAGGAAGTCAGATTAAAATCATTTGTTGTATTTTTAGACTCCACAGTGTAATAACCACAAGGCTTTTCTTCTGCTGCTCACACAGCAAGCGCAGCAGGGTGAAGACTGCAGCGCATGGACCTGCTGCAGGAGCAAAGCTGAATTTAAAATAAGACTCCCTGATCCATCGTTTCAGGATCAAATCCGACCAACTACCAGGTCTACGCTGCAACCTCAAACACCCTGCTGTGGTCACGTGTGAGAGGCCACAAACTGCACCCGCTGGAGGTGAAATGAACCGAGGGCTGTCCCTGAGTGCTACCTGCGCCTCAGTCACGAGAACAATGAGCAGTTTGAACCTTGTGTGGTTTGTAGTGATTCACTGAGGTTTGCTTTCGGTTCGTGTGGATTTTTTCTGTGTGAAACGAGACCAAACCACAGGAAAAAGCTCCAAGTTTCCAAAACGGTCATGTGATTCAGAGCAGAAGAAAACACCATGAAGCAGCTGATAAAGGCCAGCAGTGACTTCGCGCTCCAAACCATAACATACTCTCTGACTTTGTCCAGGCTGAGCTGTTATTAACTTAAAGGTATAACTTCTGGTTTTCCCTCCAGCCTTCTGATCATTTTCAGGTTTGCATGTTTGACCAGCAAGGACAGACTGAGGGGAGAAACTCACTCGGCACTACGTAGCCTCCAAACAGGATCCAGATGGAGCCGATGAGCGAGCCGAACATCATCATGAAGCCGATGAAGAGCCAGAGACGAGCTCCTGCAATCGCAGACACATGCAGTACAATTACATATGAGCAGTGCTGTGTCTGCTGTGTTTGTCCATCCTGACGGCTGTGCAAAGGGCAGGATTCACACCGCCGTCAGATATACGTTTTTTTAAAATATCATTTTAGCTTTTATTGGCTAGATACAGCGAAGAGAGACAGGGTTAGGGTTAGGGTAACCCTAACCCACGCCGGCATGTGGTCTGTGCACCCACTGAGCTACACCACATATTAGTCTCTTTACAGCCACAGACAGCTGAGGCTCTGCACTTTACTCTTAACATCTGCCTCACGTGTGTGTTTCTCACACCTCTGAGCGCCACAGCAGATCCCTGACAGGTGACAAACACTCACCTGTCCGGCCCATGCAGCCTTCTCCGTACGTGTCCCCCCTCACCTGGCCGTTGGAAACTGCATTAATCCTGAGAATGAACACAGAGTCACATAGAGGAGTCTGAGCGCTTCATGCTGCTCACACTGCAGACATAAACAGGAAGTGATCACATGATGTTTCAGAGTCTCTGCTTTGTTTTTGACCTTTGTTGATTCACATTTGACTGCAGCACCAGTTTCCAAGCACACCGTGAAATCTGGCAGGTCTGTAACTTCCTCGGAGTCTGAGGTCAAACCTGTCTGACACCAGCTCAGCTCATTAACAGCATCGAGGTCAGAATAACAACAGACTGAATGATTCTGCAGTTTGGCTGCTCTCCTGTCACATCGTGAAAGGTTTTGGTTCCTCTTTGGTGAAAGAAGAGTTCTAAGTAATGAGGCATCATCAGAGGTCACAATTTGTCCTTTCAAAGCCTCGCTGAGATGTTTAAGCTGAAATTACATTTCACTGCAGGAGGAAACCATATAAAGCAGCTGCTTGTAAAGAGGCTGTGAGGCACATGAACAAACCCAAGCAAATCTTACATGTGTTTTCATGTGGATAACTCTCCCCCACCCGCCCGCGCCTCAATGGTCTAACAACTCTGAAAGCATGTACGGTATGAAAGCAACGTTTCACACTTACATGAAGAAAGCGATGGTGGAAAAGACGCCACAGGTGTGGAAGGCGTGGTTCATCTGCTCCTGGGTTGGATACGCCACAGCGGCGTCGATCATGATCCACCAGCCGGTGAAGAACTAAAAGAAGAGAACGTGCACAGCGAGACGTGACGTTTCTAAAGGTTTTACTTCCTGTCCATCCTTAGCAGACATCCGTGCTGTCACTAATGTCTGAGTGTTTACAGATCATGGGGTGGCTGCAGCTCAGCTCATCTGGCTGCTCCAGTCTGCATACCAAATATCCTTGGAAAGATACTAAACCTCACTGCTCTCCGATGGATGAATGTGTGTGAATGTTGGATAGAAAGCAAAGCAAAAAGTGTTTGTGTGAATGAGGCTTTGATTGATCAGATGTGTCTTAGCTGGACTGGTTTTTACATCAGACTATCACAGCAAACTTCTGGATTATTAACAGTCATGTTTGAGGTAAACACAGATTATGGCATTGTTCTGGGACAAACGGGAAACAGATCGCGTGAAGCGGAATATTTACAGCTCCAATAAGACCTCCACCATTCACCAACCTCCCAGCGGCGAACATTTATCTTATCGGAGATTTCAAACAGACTCCGCCCCTCTCTGCCTCACACTAACCAGAACTCCGGCCACGATGGAGGCCACGGCATTCCTCCTCTCGCCCCAGTCGATGCATTCACACTCGGGCCAGCGGAAGTTATCCAAAAAGCCGGCCATCCTCCTCCTCCGCCTTCTTCTTCTTCAGTTGTCCTGACAGGCGAGTCTGCCGCCCCCTCAGCAGCTGCTCACACTCTGTGAAAGGCGCCTTTAAAACAAACACAGGCCGTTAACAGCGTCCTGCAGCGGGTGAAGGACGTCTGGACCTGAAGATTCAACCAGAACCAACGGACATTGATTTTCACCACATCTGCTACAAACTGTCAGAAATATGAGGACACATCGTCATTCAGAAGGTTTTTTTTTCCATTTTAATCGCAGAAGAACGTTTTGAAAAATAAACAGACGGGAGAAACAGATCCATGTTTCTACCTGGGTTTAGCTCACTGTCACGCATCAGCTTACAGACTCAGCAGTAGGGCTGCACGATTAATCGTTAGAAAATCGCGATCTCGATTCATACTTATGTGCGATCTCATTTCCAAATGACAACGATTTAAAGACGATTGTACCGCATTTTGATCCGGGACGTACTCTGCATGAAAACAAGCGCTCACTCTTCCTGCTCAACAAATGACAAGGGCGGAGCCTTATACCACGTGATACAGAAGGTGTGATGCTAAAATTAGCAGGAAAAAACAACGGAGAGCACGTCAGGGAAAGTGACAGGAGAAAATCCGTCCCGGTCAACCACCCAAACACCAATAACGGGAACCTTACACAGCGCTTCCCTATACCCCTCGAACTCAAAGAAATTACGGAGGCTATCACTTATCACCTGACCAAAGATATGGCTCCATCAACACTGTGCAAAACGAGGGATTTAGGAAAATGATCAACACCCTAGACAAACGCTACACAGTGCCGTCCCGCAACTATTTTTCTATTGTTGCACTACCTGCTCTGTACACGCAGCGTCGAGCAACGGTGGAGACAGAATTTCAAGCAGTACAACATTTTGCAGCAACAACAAAACGTGAGACATTTATTGTTTTTATGTTTATTTATTGTTTTTATGTTCAGTCTCAACTGTTACGAAGTTGATGTGCAGTTAATAAGTGCAATAAATATTTATACTGGAAAAGAGAATCGTGAGAGAATCGTGATCTCAATTCTAAGCAAAAAATCGTGATTCTCATTTTATGCAAAATCGTGCAGCCCTACTCAGCAGCAGGTCAGAATCACACAGAACAACATTTAGACATTTCCTCCAACAGCACGTGATCAGATGATCACAAGTTCAGTCTGAGATTCACAGCCGGGGTTCTTTCACTGCTCTCAGGAAAAAGCTTCACGAATCGGAGGAAACTCTGAACATTACCTCCTCCTGACCAGGTGCAGGTTATGACCAGGTAAGGTGTTGAGCATCCGTTACCATGGTGACTTAGTGGGTAAAAAGAGAGGCCCAATTTTAGGAGTGTCACCTGTCCCGGCTCCAACACTGAGATGCTTCAGTGATGGACTGAAGCTGCAGATGCTGACCTGCTAACACCTGCTCACCAGTTTCCTGCAGGAACCTGATTATTTTACTGTTTCTTTATTTTTTAACAAGCCATTTCGTGATATAATTACTTTATTTTGACTTATTATTCTTTTTCAGTCTGAGATCTTTTACATTTAAAGGAGCTTCTTTTGTGGTCTTTTAGAATTTAATTGGTATTTTATAACTTTACACTGTAGTTCAGCTTTTTATTTCTTTCACAGTTATTGAGGTCTGTTTTGTTCCGGCTGGTTCACTTGTTCTCATGTACATATTTAAAGCGCAGGTGTATCCGCAGGGCAAAGTGTTTGCTAGCTGGTCGGGGGCTAACTGTTAGCTCCACCGCAGCACAGGCGTAGCTGCTCCGTCAGCCTCCTGCAGGTGTGCGGATTCCCACACCGTCAGGGTTGTCAACACCTGTCTGTTCTTCGCTCCCTGCTGGATTAATAACCGTACACCTGTCCTGTGACGGTCACAGCTCACCGAGCATTTGTTCCACCGAGCAAACGGGAGCTAACGGAGGCTAACGCTAACTGCTCGTAACCCGCCTCGTTTCCCGCTTTATTCCTTCAAGTAACATCTGAAGCAGCGCGTTAGTCGCACCTGCCTGCGAGCCTCCCAGCTGTCTGAAAACTCACCTGATATCAATCACCCCCATGAAACAGAGCCGCGCAACAACGTTTTTCACTTTCCATTTACGGCACAGCCCCTCGTCTGCGGCTTCATTTCCGGGAGCCTCACGGGCTCTGCGGCACACTGCTGCCTCCTGCGGTCAGGACCAGGCTCTGCATCCTGTAAAGTCACTAACTTTAGCAGTAGTGAAGCGCTGTATGCTGGCAAACAAATACCACGTATACACACATGTGATGAACGATTCCCCAAGGCTGGGGAGGCCGTTTACAAAGAATAATTATATAACCATATAAAAATATATTTTTACATAAAATGTTTTAAATTAAAAATCTTTACACATAGGGAGGTTTTTGCATTTCATTCATTCATCTTTATTTCCCATCAGCATATCGATCTGCATTCACTCACACTTCAGTCCAGCACAGATGAAAGATGTCTCAGGTCTTATCTGTGAGACCCGTGTGGTGAGCACCATAAACACAGCAGCCTTCTTAATATGTTTTGTTCTATAAGCTGGTTTGTTATCCATGAACTAAAAATGAGAGAGAAGAGTAGAACAGCAACGGCATTATCACATGTGGCCACAGTAAGTGTCCAGTAGGTGTCGCTGTTTTCACTGAGTCTTCTCTGAGCTGGACTCATGTTGCTGCCTTGCTTTGATGTTTGATGTTGATGGTTTTTCCACAAACCAGCAGAGACTGATTCATGAGAAAACCTCAGAAATCTCCTGCTTGTTCGAGCCAAACATCAGCATGAAAGTCTGAAACGGCTCCAGACTTCAGACACAGACAGACGGCGAGAGAAAAAGGCTGCGAGGTTGACCTGAGAGCTGCTGCTCTGAACGAGCTTCAGTCAGACGTGAACATGAAGCAGAGCGGTGCTCTTCATCATCAGAGAGCCTCAGACAAGCGTTCCTGTCATGGACAGACCTCTGGGCTTCGTTCAGAAACACAGGCCACAGCTTTTCTCTTCCACCAAAGGACAATCGGCCGCTCTCTCACTTCATTTTATTGAAACGTCAGCTTTCATTTACTAAAAATGTATTTTTCTTCTAATGACCAGAACAGCATGTGGAAGGTCAGATTTCTGTTCAGAGAGGCGATGCAGACTCACAGCACCGTCACCTCCACCCACTCCAGAGAAAGCCTGATTACTTGCCCTAACCCTTTCAGCCCTGATACTGATACATGTACAAATACTGATGCTGATAAAGGTACAGGCACACATACAGATACGGATAAAGGTCCTGATACAGATTAAATACAGTCAGGTCCATAAATATTTGGACACAGACAACTGTTTTTGGTTCTGTGCATCAACACAATACATTTTAAACGAAACAGCTCAGATGCAGAGCTTCAGCTTTAACTCAGTGGGTTGGACAAAAAGATTGGATTAAAATGTGAGGAACTAAAGTATGTTTAACACAATCCCTTCATTCCCACACAGATTCAATAAGTGATAATGAAGTGTTCATTTCTAATACGCTGTTGAAAACCCTTTGCTGGGTTTGCTGACGGTCTTAAACTCACAGACATCACCAGATGCTGGTTTCCTTCTCTCTCTCAGGCCTTTACTGCAGCAGCTTTCAGCTCCTGTGTGTTTGTGGGTCTTTTTGACCAAAGTTTAGTCTCGAACAACTGAAATGCTCAGTTGGGTGAAGGTCAGGTGACTGACTTGGCCACAGATAAGGATGTAATGAAGAAATTCCCCACACCTGTCCATGAAATAGCCTTTGAGTCAACTGTCCAATTACTTTTGGCCCACTTAAGAAGAGGGTTGCACACGTTAAGGAGCTGAAACTCCTAAACCCTTCACCCAGTCTGAACGTGGTTACCCTCGATCGAAAGCTGAGAGTCTAACCATCATATCCACGTCTATTATATAACTATAACTGGAATATGACTCAGTAAACAGGTCACAACACAAAACTTGTCAGTGTCCATATATATATGGACCTAACTGAACAGATACTGATGCAGGACGACTCCTTCACTCTCCTCCTGAGGAGGTTCATCCGTGAACATTCAACACTGAACAGCTACACACAGAGCAGTAAACTCACCCCGATCACTTTCCAGCTCCTAATCTTTGTGTGGATGGTTTTCTTCTTTTTAGGCAGCCAGATGTTCAGAGTCCAGCTGTGGGTGTCGGTGAAGGTTCAGACGTGTCAGCAGGTGAGATAGCAGATGGAAACGTCATTAAAGCGATGATAAGAGGCGATATGGTAGGCTCGGAGTCTGCTTTTGTTCATATCTGCAGACTCACTGATAGATCACTCTGAGGTGTTAGAGTCTACGGAGAGAGATTCAGTTTTCCTTCAACATAACACAAGATAAGCTAAGATTCTTTTTCAGCAGCTGAAACTAAAACACAACCTAAAGCTGTATAAAGTTCAAATGTCTGACTCAGGCACACAGAGCTCTGTGATGGATCGAAACCTGTACAGGTGTACCCATCTCTCACCCTATGAGACCTGTGATAGGCTCCGCCCACACCATGACCCTGGACTGTAATGAAAATGAACAGACTCTGCTCACCCAGCAGGAGAGGATGCCATCCCATAATAACCACCAGCCTGCTGACATGTTTGAAGCTTCAGCGTCTGTGAAGTGAAGGATATAAAAAAACAACAACAGCAATAGAATAATATTAAACACAAAGTGAACCCGTCTTCCTTCATTAAATAGGTTCTTTTAGATGTTAAGGAGGAATTGACTTAACCAGGCTGGCGGAGAATGAAGACAACCGGACACCTGCTGCAGATGGGGAATCAGTGAACTTTTATTGAGACAGAGACAACCTCTCAACACAGCTCACATCAGGAGATTCCTAATATTTGCTGTGAGGATGGGTATATATTCTCTAAAACTTACAGGAGGGGGTTGTGAGGAAAGTGCTGCATTAGCAGAAAAACAACTCCATAAAAGGAAAGCGGCCTTGGGTGTTCTAGTCTCTTCGCTTGCAGATATCTTGCACCTGCAGGATGAGGCGATCGCTTCTTATCGCTCTCAAGGCCAAAGTCGTGAGCACATTTTTATTACACAGTTGCACAGTAACTTTAAAGCTGAACAATATTTAAAGCTGAATAATGTTTGATCAGATTATATTTTCTTCAAATCCCCCTTTTGACCCATCTTAAATGGGTCAACACACAAAAATAAGTAACATTCAAAGGAACACAGAGACGTGTCGAAGCCTGGCTCGAAAAACTCCTCGGGTCTTATCATTTGTCTTTATCTGTCATTGCAGATGAGGAGAAAAGAGTCCAGGCACCACCCTGCCCAGGGGTCGGCTGCAAGCAGTCTCGGTTCCCGACGAAAGCAGTAACAGCTGTCCTGCACACAAGGATACAACGAGTCAGTGCAACCAGGGTAGTGACACAAAATTAACAGTTCCTGTAACTCAGCAACCAAAAAGCATAAGTAATGATAAAAATGTGGAGAGTACAGAGTATACTATAATAATGAGAGATATAAACGTGAAAATGTGAAAGAATAAATCAACCGTAAAATAAACCCAGAACGGTAACTGCTAAGGACATTCAAAAGTGAATATGGTAAAACGTGAGGAAGGGGTGTGGAAAAAAAAACAATTTATATCCAGTGGTGGGAGTACACATTCGCTCAGGCTTAAGTCCGGAGACCCTGAGAACATCGCTTAACCCTCACAACCCGACCAGACACAGTTCAACCAGATATATCCTTCAAGAGGAAGTGGGTGAGGGAAACAATTAATAACAAGCCTAATACAAAACACCACAGAGAAACAACCATTCTAGAAGAATTTAAACAAGAGAAAGACGATAATGTTCGTCACCCTCACGATCAGAGTTTTCATCATCCGTTGGCGAGGAGGTGGGAAGTTGACTAGCCAATAAAGGCATCTGCCGGGCGAGATCCTTATCCTCAGGAGTGAGAGCTGTAACAATCAGTCTCTGGAAGAGGGATCGAATGCATGGAATACAACAGCAACCGCAGGTGACTAGGATAGCAACAAAAACTGAGATGGAAACTAGGATGGAAGCTACAAGGGCCTTATATTTGCCAAACATGTTAAGCCAAGAGTCCCACATGGCAGTATCAACGCCCGAGTGTTCCTTCATTTTAATAGTAAGAGCTGTGAGACCAGTAATAGCTTTAGTGAGGGAACCATCAGGAGCTGTGTTATTGGGGATATAGGTACAGCACTCCTGACCAAAAAGGCTGCAGACTCCGCCTCTTTCTGCGAGGAGAAAATCCGTTGCGACCCTGTTTTGGAAAGCCATTAGGGAAGTGGCAGATAACTGTGCATGCACAGCTTCAAAACCATCTCGAGTGTAATTAGCCAACAGTTGCACATTAAAGTGAATGTAGTTAATTCTGTCTACATTCGCATTTATTTCAACCATCCAAAGTATCGAGGCCCATCCTGCTTTAACCTGGTCTCGCAGTTTATATTCATCGGGGACCCCACGGGGTATACCTACAGCATCAATATAGGTTGGATTATGAGCTGAACCTGGGATTAGAGAACGTTTAGAGCGGCGTTCAGAGGAGGATGGGAGGCCAACTTCGTGTACTTTTATAGAGAGATCTACTGGAGTGACTAAAACAGGTAAAATAAGAGTTATGAGAGCGCAAAGACCCGACGCATCCCGAGGGAAACCATCATATAACTTGTTATTGCCACACCACCACCACAAATCAGCCCTAGCCGTAGGTCGGAAGTTTGGTTTCATAACCGTCATCTCAGTGCACCAAGAAGAGTTCAAGCTACCTAGTTTTACTGCATTGCCAGTCAGGTTAATACAAGTGAAATTGTTCACAGCTACATCTGAAGAAAAGAAAGGTGGTTTATTAGAGACCGAGCGTTGAGTTTTAGGAAAGTGGTTTTCCAGATATGAGCAATGACCTCGTTTTGTATTGTTCATAAGATGCAGGAGGCATGCACTATTGACTGGCGCCGGTACAACTCTTAAAGTGGGGCGGGCTCCCATACATACTATGCAGTCGGAAGCCGTCTTGTCAGCAGCTTGTTCAGCTAGTAGTAACCAGTTGTTTGTTGCTCCAGAAATACCGGTTAGAATTTGGAAGAGGTCATCTTTAGACATTTTATTTGTGTCTACAATGCGTATTCGGCCGTTTCTCCCCCCGTTTGTATATGTCACCGGAGGGCCATTAAAGGTGGGGTTATCATCTTTAACTACAGAGCTTGGAGCTGCACCAACGCTAGGGCATATTTCCATTTGCCAATACAGGGCGGTGCGATCAGTCCAAGGGGCAAGTATAAATTGTTGACAGGAGGTCAAGGCCAGATCCTTTAGGGTAAAAATTAAGCCTGAAAGATCCGGTTTTTTTGCTATTCTGAGCATATTTTGGTTTCTCCAGTGCAAAGCCTGACCCTTAGAGTGCTTGGACCAATCGAGGTCCGTTTCTGACACTAAACTGGACCACTTCCACTGATGCCAGCCTCCCAGGGTTATATACCACACTGAGGAGGAGAGATGTACTGCAAGGTTAAAAAGATCCCCCCCTTGGTCTTTGGTGACGGGAGTGACTGGGAAGCTAGCGAAATCTATTTCGACTACCCAACTTTTATTGTTGGGGACACAGAGAGTAATCATTCTAGTCGTACTTGGGGTGCAGGAGGTAACCGTGTGTCGTTTCTTTCTAAATGGATCGGGCGTGGGCAAAACTGGAGAGGAAGTGGTGGGCAAGACCCTAGGGGCTACATTTGTCAGATTGGGACTGTCAGAAGGGGGCGAAGCTTTTGAACTTGAAGGTGTCAGAAGTGTCGGGGGCCCTTCACAGATCAGGATTATGCCAATGGGAATGAGACCCAGGGCCAGGAAGCAAACAAAGACGCAACATCTTTGCCTGCCTGTCATTTCAGGGGGAAAGGGCCAAGACATGTTTACTTAGCTTGGATGTCGTCTAATAGAGGATGATGGGGCACAGAAAGGTGGTCCAGTTCCCCCCACCTCGCCAAGGGCGTGTTCTAGGAGTTAAAGAGCAACAAAAAGTATCAGTGACACAACTTTAAATGAGCTTTCAGCGGTTAAAAGTATTGCAATGTAAAATGTAAATCTTAAAAACTCAAGCCAATATAAAAGCAAAGTCATAAAAGATGTTAAAAATAGAAAAATAAAAATGTTTAGTTCAGTATGAAGAACACCCCCTTTTGTAACCAGCCGGCTTGTAGGTTGAGCTTTGGCTCCCTCAAGTGGTTGGTGATGCTGTTGCAGCTCCTTCTGACAGGTCCTTCTGCACCTCTCTCAAGGTTCTTCCTGGTTCGGTGGCAGCAGCGCACTGTGTGTAATGAAACCAGGTGTCACCTTTCCCTTCGAGCCTGACAGCGTGGGAGGTCCGCTCTGTTATGCGGTAAGGGCCTGTCCAGCGAGGCTCAGCCCACTTTCTCTTTGTGACTTTCAGGAGGACGTAGTCCATTCCAGGTGTAGCCGCCTCTTTCAGCTCTTGCTGGTTTCTTTCAGCGACCTGTGAGGAATACTGGGCAACAAAACTGCGGAGCATGTTATAATATGTCCTCGGATCGAGGTCTGAATCAGCTTCATCCGACATTAACAGGCGAGAGGAGGGGCCAGGAAAAGGCCTGCCATGCTCCAACTCAAATGGAGTGTAACCAGAGGTTTGATTTACTGAGCATCTTATGGACATTAATGCAAGAGGCAATGCCTTAACCCAATCTAATTTGGTCTGTGCACAGATTTTAGCCAATTTA
The DNA here is from genome assembly GCF_057382185.1 of Mchenga conophoros. NCBI lineage: Eukaryota > Metazoa > Chordata > Actinopteri > Cichliformes > Cichlidae > Mchenga > Mchenga conophoros. Next base: position 38,955,924 of record NC_140541.1, read on the forward strand.
GTTTTTAGAGTTTGATTCATCCTTTCCACTTTCCCCTGGGATTGGGGGTGGTAAACTGAGCCAAACTTATGTTTCAAACCTAATGCGGCTTCAACCCTCTGCAGATCGTGGTTCCTGAAATGTGAACCATTGTCCGACCTTATGACCTCGGGAAACCCATGCTGTGGTATATAATGATTAATCAGACACTTCACCACAGTTCTACTGTTTTCACTTGCTGTCGGCCAGGCTTCTGGCCAACCTGAAAATGCATCCACAGCCACCAGCAGGTACCTGTAACCACCCACTCTGTCCACCATGTCTGTGTAATCAATGATTATTTCTTTCCCTGGGCAAAGTGGGATGGGGAAGTACCCTGCTATTGGCTTGAAGGCGGGCTTGATTCCAAATTGGTTGCACTCCTTACAGGTTTTAACCATGTATTTTGTCATGTCTTTTAGATAAGGGTGCCACCAGACGGCTAAGTTCCTCATCATTTGTGCAGGTCCCACATGCCCCACTCCATGTGCCTCTTCCATTGCTGTCTGTCTGACCCCTGGCGGTAGAATGGGCCTTCCATCTGGGCCACGCCAGACATCTGTGTTTGTGGCCCCTCTTGTTACCCATAATGATTTTTCCTGGGGGCTGGCTTTGTCCTGTAACTCTCTGATTGTGGCTAGGCCTAGTTGTATGGGCGGTCTTTCTGGAGGGGGTGTGGCTTCTGGGTCCATTACCATAATCAGGGAGGGTAAGTAACCAGCTGTCTGCTTAGCTACTAAGTCGGCCTGTTTGTTACCTAATGCCACTAAATCCAATCCGGCACTGTGTCCTTTGCATTTTACCACTGCCACCTTAACAGGTAACAACAGTGCTTCCGCTAATTCCCTCATTTCTATCTCATGTTTAATAGGCTTTCCGCTGGCTGTCAAAAAACCAGCTCTTAGCCACTGCTTGAGCTCCACATGCACTGCTCCCACAGCATAAGCTGAATCACTGTATATATTCACTTTCTGTCCCTTTCCCATCCTTAAGGCTTCAATCACCGCTCTCAGTTCAGCTCTCTGTGCAGACTGTTGTCCTGTCAACTGCTCTGCCTTCACTGTTTTCCATCTCATGTCTGTCTGTTCCACTATTGCCCATGCAGCCTTCAACATTCCACTTTCAGTTCTGAAACAACATCCATCTGTGAACCAATCTTTTTCTGCATCCATTAGAGGTTCTGCCTGCAAATCTGGCCTGATTTTCTCCTGTACCTGCACAACCTCTTCACACATATGTGGTTTCCCTGATCCCATGTGATCAGCCATGTTTATGCCTTCATGTGAGTAGGTGATGTGTGGTGCTTCCAAAATGGTACTGAGGCGTCTCTGCCTGAGTGAAGTGAGTGTGAAGGCCTGTGAGGAGACGTAGGCCACCACACTGTGTGATGTCAAAATTTTTAGTGGGTGGTTCATCACTATGTGTGCTGTTTTCTGAATGATTTTTGCAAGTCCAGAAACGTGTTGTGTGCACGGTGGGTGGCGTTTTTCAGTGTTGTCAAGCATTACGCTTACATATGTCAACACTTTTCTCTCTCCCCCTTTTTTCTGGAACAGGATACCATTGATATGGGTTCCAGTTCCAGAAACATCAAGATGAAAAGGCAAAGCATAATCTGGCACAGCAAGGTCAGAGGCGACAGAAAGCTGTTGTTTTAACTTTATAAACGCCTGTTCTGTTTCTGTAGTCCATGAGAGGGGAGCAGAGAGGTTTCTCATGCCTTGTTCATTTACCAAAGCGCGCAAAGGGGAAGTAAGGCCAACATAGTCTGGGACATAGGTCCTGCTGTAACCAGTCAGGCCCAAAAATGACAACATGTCTTTTACAGTTAGAGGTTTTGGATGGTGCAAAATGGAGTTCCTGTGTTCTGGGGACAAGGAAATACCGGACTGTGAGACCATGCGGCCTAGAAAAGAAACCTGTTTTCTTGCAATCTGTAGTTTGTTTTTGTTCACTTTAAAACCTGTGTTGGCCAGGTGGTGAAGTACCACTCTGGTGGCCTCCAAACAGATGTCAGCCGTGGGGGCAGACAGCAAAAGGTCATCCACATATTGTATTAACATACAGTCAGATGGTAGTGGGCTGGTTTGTAAAAGTTCTTTCAAACACTGATTAAACAGTCCTGGGGAGAGGGCAAATCCCTGTGGTAAGCGAGTGTAACGCCATTGTCGGCCTCTAAATGTAAATGAGAAAATGTCACGCAGTGACTCACGAAGTGGGAGGCAGAAAAAGGCATTAGCCAAGTCAATGCAGGTGAACCAGGCATGAGATGGTGGGAGGTTGGTCAAGGCAACATAAGGATTAGGCACAGGCAAAGTAGGAGTGCCAAGTAAGGCATTAATCCTTCTCAAATCATGTGCCATTCTGAACTTCCCCGTGCCTTTTTTCTCAACGGGTAGGATGGGCGTGTTCCACTCAGAGCAGGAGGGCTCCAAGACACCGGCAGTGACCAAACCAGAAATTGTTTCTGCAATCCCAGCCTCAGCCTCCGGTCTGTGTGGGTACTGAGGCTGCCACAAAGGGGTAGCAGATGACAGTTGAAAAGAGACTGGCTCCACATCAACTAAACCTACATCTGTGGGTCCAAGGGACCACAAACAATCTGGAAGAGAGTCGAGTAAAGGCGCAGCATCACAGTGGTCTGTGTGTTCTCTTCCATGTGACCCGCTGACCACTCGATGTTGCAGTGTTGAGGAATTAAAGCAATCATTTAAAATTTGGTATGTCTTGGTAGATGGAGAAAACAAAACCTGTGGGAGTTTTGTAGGTCTCCAGTCAGTGGCCGCAAGGGAACGTTTAACCATTCCACCCAGCTCCTTAGCCTGGTGTCCAGGATGTAAGGCCAGTGACACATGGGGAGCTGCCTCATCAGACATCATGTACCACTGTAATTGATCTGTTGTAAAAGTAACCGCTGCTGCCACTCCCTCCGGTGCCGCAAAAATGCACGACATGTTCAGAGACCAAGCCCGCCCCTCACACTGCTCTTGGAACATGTGCTGGTACCAGGTGGTGTCATGCCTGTCATAAAACAGTGTAACATGAGGTGGGTCAGGGGGATGTATTGTTAAGGTCACTGAGTTCATCATCAGTATCCTCAGTTTTTCCCCCGCCTGGTGGGGTAGCAGTGTCAGCAAAAACGTGGGCTAAACTCATCTGTGTTTCCGGATCCTGACGGCCCACCAAAGACATGGTAACTGTGACATTTGGTGAAGTGCCAGGCTCAGTTTTTGCAGTAGCGGTCAGATCTCCTTTAACAGCGACAGGAGTGCTGGCAAAGGGGTTGGACCGGGAAAGAGGGGCTGACGCAACACGATTATTCACCTGGACCACTGACCTATGTTCATTTAAGCAGCTGCGTAATGCTGCTTCTAGATCAGTTAATTGTTGTTCAGTGGGTTCCTGTCTGTTCATTCGAACCGCAAATGGTGCGCTCGCAAATGGGTCAGTTAGGCCCTCAGATCCGGTTCCAGAACAATGGGACATAGAAGAGGGGGCTCTACTACTAGCTGAGGGTGTCGCCGACAGAGAGGAGCTTCCTGGGCAAAAATGCTTGGTATCTATGGGAGTTGGAGCTACGGGCGGTTCTTCTCCAATAGTCATTATTCCACCAGAGATATTAAGTACCGGATATATGCCTGCTGAGGGAGGAGTTGAGGCAGAATAGGGAGGTGGCTGAGACCTATTTTTCTTCATGTGTGGTTTTGCAGTTTCCCATAAACACACCCAGTGATTAAATTTAGCTTTGCGGCCTGCGTGCTTATCTGCTTCCTTTCTGTGTCTCACCCCGCTCATCACACCTGCACCTGCTGCTGCTGAGTTGGCTTCTTCCTCTTTCTCTTTTGCCTGCATAGCCTTATTCTGCCAAATTATTCCCCAGTTACCACTACTCCCCTCGTCCTTTCCCTTTTCTTTCATTAACCTTTCAGCTGTTTTCCTCAATGACTCTTTCTGCTTTTTTGCTTCTTTAGGCTGGTGTGTGGAGTTGATGACTGTCTCAACACATGTTAATTGTTCTCCCAATGTGCTAAGAATAACACCGGGACCCCAACCATCATCATTAGTTTCTCGATCTAATTCTCCATCCATTTTACTGTCAATGGAGGAGTGTTCTTTTATTGATTTTAAAGGAGAATTTGGGCCAGCTGGGTTTCTGCCTCTGTTAGGCACTAACAGCTGGGGCGCTGCTTTAAAGGTGAGTCAGCACTGAAATATCCCTTCAGGTGTTACCAAGCTTCTACCAAACCGGAGTCTGGCGGGTAACCTTGCCTAGAGCTTCCTGATAGGGGTGCTAGTTGGTTGTCACCTTGTTCACACGTCTCATTCACACTTCATACATTACCTGCAGTCACTCATTACCCTCCTTATGTATGTAATAAATGTGTAAAAAAAAATTCTATGTGTGGTGTATTATTTTAACCAAAAGAGGAACCTAGTTCCTTTAATTGTGTAATCTGTGAACAACGGAGAACCAAACTGTCCTGCCCAGTGTTCCACAGCAAGCATTCAGCGTGTATTTATGTGTGTCCAATATCAAACAGAACATCAAAACATTTAAAACACTAAAATCATCGGGGTTTTAAGAAGAGATCCGTTTTCTCCTATTGATCAAAGGGACCCCTCCTTTGGACTCCAACCAGTACTTCTCCTTTTTAAGTTTTAGAGGATCTTTTCTAATAAAGTCCTCTGGGCCTTCCTAACCCTTCTGTAGTTTAGAGAATATTACTAAAAAATATTCTCAAGGCCTTTAACCTTTTAATTTGTTTAGAAAGGCGTTACTAATAAACCCTTTCAAGGTCCCAGACCTGCACTGAGGTATTTATCCGACACCGGAGAGCAACCCGTCGGCTGCAACCGTGGTCAGACCTCAGTTCACTCTTATCTTTATTCACTTATTCACTTATTTCTTATTCACTTATCTCTTATTCACTTGTCTGATTCTCAACAAGCCTTAAGTAAGCCAGACAATTTTGGTTATGAATTACTAGGAGTTTGGACACTAAGTATTTTTATAATGTTCAATATAGCAGAAATAAAAGGTCTGCTTACCTTGTTTTTGTGTGCACACAGCTTTTGTCCAAACTCCGTTCACTCAGACCACTGCCGATGTCCTCCCATCCGTTCCAGTTGCCCTGGAGCGGATCCTGTTCCGTGACGCCAATTGAAGGATATAAAAAAAACAACAACAGCAATAGAATAATATTAAACACAAAGTGAACCCGTCTTCCTTCATTAAATAGGTTCTTTTAGATGTTAAGGAGGAATTGACTTAACCAGGCTGGCGGAGAATGAAGACAACCGGACACCTGCTGCAGATGGGGAATCAGTGAACTTTTATTGAGACAGAGACAACCTCTCAACACAGCTCACATCAGGAGATTCCTAATATTTGCTGTGAGGATGGGTATATATTCTCTAAAACTTACAGGAGGGGGTTGTGAGGAAAGTGCTGCATTAGCAGAAAAACAACTCCATAAAAGGAAAGCGGCCTTGGGTGTTCTAGTCTCTTCGCTTGCAGATATCTTGCACCTGCAGGATGAGGCGATCGCTTCTTATCGCTCTCAAGGCCAAAGTCGTGAGCACATTTTTATTACACAGTTGCACAGTAACTTTAAAGCTGAACAATATTTAAAGCTGAATAATGTTTGATCAGATTATATTTTCTTCAGAAGCCAAAATAAATCCCTCTGTATGAAAATGTGATCCTTAAACAAACTGATCAGAGATCACAGATTTATTCACATCACAACCACAGGCTGAATCGTATCCATCCACTGGATCCTGATCACTGATTCATTGATCTCATTCAATGATTTTAATGACAGCTTCACCTGTAAACGATGAATCAAATCTACAGTATGACAGAGTGGAGTACACAGGAAGCAACAGAACACAGAAACAGCAGCGGTTTTAGATACGGGCGACACGGGCGGTTTGCCCGGGGCGGCATCACGGGCATCGGCAAAAAAAGAAAAAATGCTCCGATAAAAAAAAGCTATGATACCGGACAGAGCTACTTCTTCTTCTTCTACGGGATTTAACGGCAGCTGGCATCCTTGTACATGCAGTGCTGCCATCTTCTGTTTCAGTCCGTTATTACACTCTTAAATCCTGCTACTTATTCCTGCGTCTTTCAGGATCTTACAAAGCTTCAAACGACGCGTCGACTATTAAATCAGTCGTCGACGATTTTGATAGTCGACTAATCGTGACTAGTCGACTAATCGTGACTAGTCGTGGCAGCCCTAGTATGCACGCTGTCCTCAACAGCCATACTGAAACTGTCACAGTTCCAACGTCAGTAGGAAACACAGCCAGATAAACTTTTCAGGACAAACGAGACACAAAAGGAATTTTACTGGAAAGCAAAGATTGTTTCAGGACCTACAAGTTTAAAAGATTAAACCAGCAGCTCCAGGGAAGGTGACACAGATGCCTGTGAGAAGAACACCACTAAACCACTTCATACTGGGAGCTGAGGGATCAGGAGCTCATACCCAGGAAAATATGATTTTAACCCCATCCTGCAACAACACAAGTAACAGTGAAGAAAAGAAAACTTTGCATTTTCATCTCATGTTCCAATTACAACTTAGATGTGACAAAATAGGTTTTAAGATCAGGTGTAGAGGTCAGTTTGTTTTATAAATGATTTAGATCATTTCATTACAGATCATGAAACTAAAATAGACTTTGTTTAAGAGAGTGAAGAAGAAACACCCAGTGCATCATGGGAATCCCCGGCAGCCTACATCTATTGCAGCATAACTAAGGGAGGATTCAGGGTCACCTGGTCCAGCCCTAACTATATGCTTTAGCAAAGAGGAAAGTTTGAAGCCTGATCTTGAAAGTAGAGATAGTGTCTGTCTCCTGGATCCAAACTGGTTCCACAGAAGAGGGGCCTGAAAACTGAAGGCTCTGCCTCACGTCTCAAAATAAAGTTTTTCTGGTTCTGAGTAAAACCCTGAAACTTCCTGTTTTGCTGAAGTTCTGCATTTCTGTGTTTTCAGCGAGGATGTGGTTAAAAGTGTTTGTTTTTTTGTCAGTAGCCTGTAAAGAAACATGTATGTGACAGCTGACCTTTAGTCTGAGAGCCGGACCAAAAGAACAGCCCAGCAGAACAAAACATCATCGAGATGCACAAAATAAATAAAGGAGGGTTCAAATGATTCATAAATGCAGCTGAAGTGTGCGTCCACGCAGTGACTGATGGGAAAACAAGTTCAACTGGAGCGCCTCCTGCTGGCCTCAACGGCCCGTGTACAGGTAGCACTGGGGCCTCAGGGTGGCGCTACAGGGCTTTGAAATGAGGCCTGGCTGAGGAGTCGTCTTTGTCAGAGGCAAAATCAACTTGGTTGGCAACAGTTGCTCGAACAGATGTGTGGTAGACTTGCTTTTCAGGAGCTGCTACCGACAAACCAGCAAATAAACATCAAATATTTCCTCCCTGACATTTGTGAGCTTCCCTCAAACACACTCCGTCAGTCTTGTTGCTGCTGAACAATAAAATATTCAAAAAGTTTACCTGGTGATGTTCTCTCGCACGATCGCAGAAACACCAAACGACTGACACCACGCCGATGCAGTTCACAGGACAGAGCAAACGATCTGGAGAATCTTGTCGTTGTTATCGTTCCCCTCGCACGTGTTATTACTGCGATTTCAGCGTTTTCGCTTCACAACTAAAGCGTGCAGTTTACTTTGTGAGCACTCAAATGGAGTCCTGAAAAGCAAGTCTACCACACATCTGTTTGACCAACGCCACTTGATCTGGAACACCAGCAGCCAAGTTTGAGTCTGATTTAAAACGATGTTTCACGTGTTTCTGTAGCGAAGAACAATCAGAAGCATTTCATCCGTCACAAAGACTTTTATTAGAAATAAATCAGAGTATTTACAGTGTTCACACTTCTTCATCATAAGTTCTGCTGGACGGCCCGAATCCTGCCTGATGGAGATCCAAGGTGAACCCGCTGGAAACAGCAGAGGACGGCGAGGTCTCACAGCAGCTGGTGGCAAACCCAAGCCAACCTCATCCCCACATCAGTTATTACTACACCCAAACACACAGCCTGCAGGGCTACACCTTCACATGTAGTTATGTTGTAATCCAGTTACTGAACACGTAATTAAACTGGGCTACGAAGACAGAGCAGTAAAAGACCCAGACTGTCTCAGTACAGCCCAGCATCGGGTCACCTGGTTCCTACGAGCAGGAGCAGCACAGGCTTCGGTTAACCTCCGACCATTAAAACCATTAAAAAACCAGTAGAAAGCAAAACATTTACATTGACATGAATAAACTATTAAAGTATAAACAGCAGCCTGTGACAGTGGGAACAGCTTCACCTGGGCCAGCTTCACCTGTTCTTGCTCGTCTTCATCACTTCACTGCTGCAGAGTTCACAGCTCTAAAACCTCACAGTCAGAGGCCGATTCTCAGAGTCTTTAAAGTGCATCCCACCCCCTCCTGCGCCTCCTAGCCCCCATCCTGTGAGGTATCAGGCTGAGTGCTGCACCCTCCTTCCTCCTCAGTCCTGTGGTCTGCTACGATGCTGACGTGGTCGCAGTGCTCAGAGGGCAGCGAGACTGGGTAGATGGAGTTGGGATCATTCAGCAGCAGAGACTGAGGGGGCGGGGCAGAAAGGTCAGTGTTAGATTAAAGAACACACTCACGCACACACACACACACACACACACACACACACACACACACACACACACACACACACACACACACCTCTTTAAAGTGTGGCGGCAGCACGACTTCTGGGCACAGGAACTTGGAGATTTGTTTCCAGTAGACCACCAGAGTCACCACCAGAGCCACCACCGTGGCCATGACCACAAACGCCACCACGGCCGCCACCCACGGAGCTGCATCCACTGTAAGAAAACCACACAGCAGCAGGTGAGCCCATCAGCGACACCTTGAGCGATTGTGACGGCTGTGTGACGGCTGTGTGACGGCTGTGTGACGGCGGTGCCTACCGTCACCGGTGCGCTCACAGACGACGTCGCTGTACTCGCTCGGTCTGGGGTTCATGTTGGTGATGATTTGGACCTGGACGCAGTATTCGCTCAGCGGGTCCAGGTCACTAAGAACCACTCGGTCCTGCATCATGTCACTCATTGTTTCTACCTGTAGGAGGCAGCAGAGGAGCTCAGCTGATTTCACTGTTTTCACTCTTTGAATTTTTAAAAGTTACAGTTAGGGATGCACCGATACTGGTATCGGTGCATCCCTAGTTACAGTGTGTAAAACATCATCACTAGCTGTCAGCAGTTTCTTACCCCTCACACTTTAAGTGCGTAGCTCTAACTACGGTGGCTGCTGTAGGACAAACATGCTTCTATGAGAGATCAAACACATGAAATTTGGACTGTACATCATAACGGTTGTGGCCGTATTCCTGCTACTGTTTGGACCGCGTCCACCTCCAAGCCTGTGGAAGGCTGTCAGTGCTGTTTACCTCAGCTGTCACTGGTGGGCGAGACGCCACCACCTTTATTTAATCTGAAAGAGGCTGTGAAGCTCTGTGACAGGAGGCCAGTGCAAGTCAGGGAAGCTCAGCCATGAGTTGTTGAGCTTATGCTTAAGTGTCCTTAGCAATGCTGTTTCTGCTGCTTTTAGCTGGTTTAATGAAACTTTATTGTGCATCTAACATTGTTGCACCCAGACGCTTTGTGAACAAACTCTCGTGTGATATGAGAACGTAATCAAACTGTTTATCAGAGGGAAAGTGTGATTTTAGGACACTGGAGCCTGATATTAGCTGGCATAATGTTAGCTTCTAATAATATTAGAAGCTAAAACTACAAACCGGCGTTCCCACCTCTTCCTTCGAGCTGCTCTTCCAGTAGGTGATGTTATAGGTGGCCGAGGTGTACGTCTCCCTCAGTTCTGACTGCTTGAACACTGGGTCTTTAATGCTGACTTCCAAAGATGTCCCAGTGACATGAAGAGTCACATCAGGTGGACCGATGAAGGCTGAGGGGGACAGATGTGGAGAGACGTTTTTATTGGACAAAATCAAAGCTGCAGCTTCTCTAACAGTCCACTCCATCTGCTACAGCTCTGTCATGCCAGTGTGCTTGGAGCTGGGGAGGTTCCCACCATGACGGCAGACGGTTTCACTGAGGACACAGACAGAAACACAGAAACCAGGATTTCACTCTGACTGGACTGAAGTCAGCGACGGCGAGAGCTCTGACGAGCGAGACGCTGAAAAGCTCGCTCACGGTTTCATTTCTGATCGTCTTCAGCTCAGCGAGGCTCTTCAGACGTCCCCTGCTGAAGCAGTCATTGCATAACTGCAGACTCCCCACACAGCTGCTGCCACAGTCTGAACCGGAGCTGAAGGGGACCATCCTGATCTCAGGAAGCTTCTCTGAGAGCCACCAAATGGTCTCATTCACCAATCTTTCATTTTACCTCCCAAAACTTGTTCTGTTAGATCAATGATGACATTACACGAGGGAAAATAACCTTAATCATCTACAAGTCAGCTGTGAGGGTTATTATCTGCTGCCTTATAATTGTCAGCTGGCTTTTTAGCCTCTTCCTTTGTAAATACCAGACGACAGAGGGGAAAGTCTTGGCCTGGAAATCCACTAACATGGAAGCTTGGAACAAAACTGAGCAGCCGATGGGAGTTAGAGCAACATTTCCCACTGTGGAGCACATGTGGCACAACTGGAAAAGCTTCAGCTCTGTCCAGTAGAAGTGGCCAACGAGAGGATACCAAAAGCTCCCAGAAGCAGAGGTCTTGCTTTGTGCCTGCAGATTTCATAGTTTCAAATGCAGATAACTGCAGGGGTTAGATCCCCTCTCCAATCACTATGGGCTGGTTTTTTAGCACAGAGCTAAAATTTCCACCCGAGTGCCAAACGGGCAAAAGTTTCAGTGGGATAAACGACACCCATCAGCTCGTCATCGGCTAATAGTCGGTTTTCCTCTCTGTGTCACGCTACTGGATCAGAGACAAACGAGCTCCGCAGAAACACCAAACGTTAGAAAGCCAACAGCCTGTATCCACAGGCTGTGAGGCTCCTGAACTCTCTGCCCCCCTCTCACGGACAATAACCATATCCAACTTCTTAATAGCAATGAACTGGTCTGCATTGGTGCATCATATCTTTATTCTCTTCCCCCTCCTGCCCCCCCCCCCCTCTTTCTTAAATAGATAACTATCATATCTGATATCATATCTCACAGTACAATAATATTGAATGGGTTGCATTGTTGTATTTTGTCATGTTTCTCAGGTCTTTGTCTGAATTTCTACGAACATTATTGCTAAGGATTGTCTTATTGCATTGGAGTCACACTGGGTTAAATATAGGGATGGGTATTGATAAGATTTTAACGATTCCGATTCCATTTTCGATTCTGTTTAACGATTCGATTCTTTATCGATTCTCTTATCGATTCTTTTTTTTTTTTAAAAAAGGAGAACACTAAGGTCGATTAGCTCAGAGCTTTGTTTTATATCTTCTCTTTGAACAAGATAGAAATTTAGGAGTAACATGGCCTTACAAACCCAACAGTGAGATCTTGAGAGATCCAGCCTACGGCTCTTCAATGGGGTGTCACAGGGTCCCCAGGAAAAAAAATTGTAAATGTAAAATAATAAAATAAATATTCTTGTGAGACATATCACATATTGACGGGGTCGGGTTATGTTAAAAAGTATAAATTGTTATACTTTGTTCATTGGTTCAAAGGTACCCAACACTTCTTTTTTTGTTTGCTTGTTTGTTCTGGTGTATTTTTCATTTGAACTGTTACTCTGCCAGAGTACTCATATTTACAAGATGGCATTGAACGCCCCATTGGTGTATCAGGAAAACTATATTGTACGTATGTTCCTTGAAGGGGATTGAAGTCGTTCTTTTTTCCACCGCGAAGGGCTAGGAGTAGGAGAGGAGCTGCTGTATGTTTTTGTTATCGAATCGATCTGATTGTGAAATAAAGCATATGCAGTGAGAAAGCAACTCCAGGAGTCATCCCTGCCTTAAAGCTGCAACATTCTTCTGTAGCAATAACAAAGTATAACATAAATTGTTCTGTGGCAATTACACAAGAATATCCAGTAATGTCCCTGCCTACAATTAAACACATTCACTTACCAAAAATCGGGGGCATCTGCTGTGGCAAATGGGTGCAAGCCTTTGACCACAAACTTAGACACTGCTCGGTGACATTAGTCTATCCTGGCCTGAAAGGAGACGCTACCGGTAGACTGCAGTGAGAACTGCCAGCATCTGAGCCAGACTCTGTCTGTCTCTCTCATCATGGTCACCTACATGTACAGTAATGGCAGGTCTTGTAATAAGGCAGATTGCGCTAACATAATATGCACTGTTAGTTGATTATTTACCTGCCGCATTAACGGGAGAGGACGTGCAAACGTTAGCGCTGCTGCTGGGTTGAGAGTCACGAGTCCGGAGCGGAATTAAAAACGCGTGTCATCGCGTGTTTTGTGAGCAAATGCTTTTGCATATTCGTAGTGTTTCCTCCCTTAAATGAAATATCTACTTTGCAAGTTGCCCTGTTGTCATCGGTTCTCATAAAGTATAATCAAACTTTTGAGCGTTTGAGCCGCTTAGGCGCCGTGTTTCCTGCCAGGTAAATGACGCTCCGCAACGTGGTGACGTCATTCGGGGCGACTGGAATCGATAAGGGAATCGTTTGCAAAAATGGCAAACGATTCCAAGGAATTGAAACAGTGGGAACCGGTTCTCAACAAGAACCGGTTTTCGATACCCATCCCTAGTTAAATATGTACACTTGGGTTTTAAGGGGTATTTATTATTTTCTTCTTTTTTTTTTTTTTTTTTTTTGGGTTGTATGGAAGCCCCAAACGCAATTTCATTGTTCTTGACAATGACAATAAATAAATAAATACTAAATACATATGACGAGCTTCACTTACTGTGTCTGTCCATGTCAATGACGTTACTCTCCACCCAGCTGGAGCTCTCGGCCCCCCGATGCGCCCGCACTCTGCCCGTGTAACTCCCGTGCACGGTGATGGAGGAGGAGGTGAACTCACATTTGAGGGCTGATGTGTTTGTGCAGCCATTGTTGTATCCAGTTGCTAAGCTTCTGTAACAGAGAAACACAGCGATGGCGTCACAGGTGTGACTTCAGACAGATGTTCTCCTCTCGGGAACACGACCGCTGTTCAAGAAGATCTCACGACTTTATCCTGCAGGACGTGTGACGGCACGAAGCAAAGAAACTAACGCTCACACGAGCTGGCGGTGCTGGTTACATCAAAGCTGGAACGCCACGTTCACCGTTTGTGCATCGGGACAGAAAAGCGTGCGTTTGCTTTCTAACGAGTCAGTCGAGTGGAGGCGTTTCCCAGAACAGAGACGCTGCAGATAAGAGGACGTTTCTGTTGTGTGAACACCTGGACCGCAACAATAACAGCTTCGATTTCACCACGGTCCTCACAAACCACACCACACATATTAAAATGGCTTCAGTGGGCCGGAGAGCAGGAGAAAGGCAGGTGCTGTTCTTCCTGTAAGTGATCTGATTGCAGCTTTTCAGAAATGTGGAACAGCAGGACTGATGGTGCAGATATCACAGATTCATATGCAAAGCAGGACTAAACCGGTCTGCAGTCACTGCGCTGTCCTCACCGTTTCAGAGCACGTGCATACTGTTTTTAAATAATCATTAAGGATCATCTGAAAACGCACAAAGGGAGCACATCGAGTGCTGACACTGACACCGCTTTAGAATCGTTTTTCAGAAAAGTTGGACGAGCTGCAACAAAAGGCTGGAGAAGAGTGTAAACCTCGACGTCTGCCAACTAAAGAGGAGGCCGGGTGTTTCCAGAGCGCACACAGCTGGATGAACACATCTGCATGGGCTCAGGATCATCACTGCGTCCACGCAAAGAAGACCCGGGAACGCCGCCGGCTTGCCTGAGCCGGGCACAGATGGAAGGCTGTGCCCTGACCAATCAGATGCTGAGATTATGTTTGGACATGACGGCGGTTGTGTCGGTTCCACAAACGCACCGCAGTTTAATCTGTTCATCTGAACACGACTCCGCCTCCTGACTTCTGCCTGAACGCACGTCTTCATCAGATCGACCTCATAAAGCCGAGATCTGACAGCGCAGGGAGGAGGGGCTGAGGTCGGAGGTCAGCACCCACAAAGAAGCGAAGATGTTCCTGTGACGGTTTTACTCGACATCTCAACAGGAGAGAAAAAACACGACTAATCCACGAGTCTGCAAACACACTGTTCATCAGCGCACGGCGTTCTACAGAATAACCGCCGCACCTCTGCATCCAGGTAAATCCAGGTGTGATGGAAGGTTTACTCAGCGCTGAGTTTTAAATGTTTGTTCCTACAGAAAGACATCAGGTTCAAATTTATACTGCCTGCAGGAAAAACTCCTGATGCTGGACACGAGGGCACATTTATACAGACTCATGAAATCCGTTCTTCTTAGAATGATCTCTCCCAGAACAACAGCTGGAACTCACCGTTCCCCCGCTCTTGGATGAGTAACTTTTGTGACTTTGTGATTCCATAACTGCGTTTGTACTTCTTCTTTGGACACGGCTGTTTCAGTCTCCTCATCGCGAGGCACCATCAGCGCTTCACCTGGAGGTACAGGTGCTTCCTCATGCAGGGATGGCGGCGCGTCAGTTTGCAGATAATGAGCTTTTTGCAGGAGCCCATCGGACACAGACATGGTGGGAAGAGCTGAATAGGGTGGCGTTTCATAATCTGACGGTAATGGGCTTGTCGTGGGGGTCAGGTTTGCTCGCACGCGTGAGTACATCAAGGTAGGCGGGTCTTCTCAGGGGCGGTCTGTGGATCTGCCACATCGGATTTCATTAGTTCACATTCTGCATGGATTATCTTACTGACAGTTTATCCAACTTCCTCTATGTGGCCTGAACAGAGTACATCCTGCGCTCACAGGCTTTATTGCAGTCACTGTTCCTTCAGTCCATGCAGACCCTGGGAAAAGGCTCGCGCCTTACTTGGGACAAATCCCAGCAGGACCTGAAGCTCTGCAGCATCGCTGAACCGAAGGGTTTCATAGGAGAAAGCATCAGCGGATGTTTTATTGCTGCAGCCTTTCATTTTTTATTTTGGCAGGAGTGAGCAAACGTGCACTCATTCTGTATGATGTCAGTAGTTTATAAAGATCTAGGAATATTTTAACTTTCCACGTATTCCCAAGCCAGTGTCCTGCAGGTAAAACTTCTTCATAATACTTTATGAACTGTCCAGAATGGAGCCTCTGGTGGGCCGGTGCTGGTCCCCAGGCCTCATGTTTGGCATCCCTGATTCAGAGAGCAACTAAAAATATGACAAAGCGAAGTGTGACCTGCTCCCAAACACTGAGGTGATCGGACTCTTCGGAGGAAGAATAACGTCCATTTCTGAGCCCAGCTGCTCTGGAATCTTTGATTTTCCACTGACAGCGACGAGTAAGACCCAAAGATTAAGTTTCCTTTTCTAGCTCGCAGTGTGATTAGGGCTGGGTTTTTATAATCGATTCATCGATTAAAATCGATTCTGGCTTGGATAACGTAAAATCGATTCATTAAAATCCTGAATCGATTTTTTTATATAAATTTATTTTGCCCGAAATGCCAGAATCTCTGGTGAAATCTCACAAAATTTCAAGAACCACCAAACAGCTAAGAGAGTAAATGAGAGCAGGAACATGGATTCTGCACAAAGACTTAAACACACAGCGCGAACCCACGGATCAGAATCAGTGAGATGTCGCCTTTCTCACGGTCGGGGCTGAAAGCCGACAGCTCGCTGATTCTGATTCGGCGGGTCCGTGTGTTCACGCCCTTTATGCGCTGATTCTAAAGCTGTTAGTTTGATGTCTCTCCAAACAATATTGACCGAACCAGCAGCAAAAGAAGATCCAAACTACGCTTCACATAAACATCGTCATGTATTCACTCTGACTTTTACTGTTTTGCTTCGACCACGATGCACAGCTCTCTCTCTCTCTCCCTCTCTCTCTCAGTATACTTCAAGAACAGTTTCCCGTCTAAAAATCTGTTTTCTTCATTATTCGCTTACTTGTTACGCACAAGACTACCGTTGTTTACAGGCTGTCGGCCGACTTTCTTTTTTTTTCGTTTTATATACTTCCGAAAAGAAAACCTAATTTCTGCCGTTCAATACTGAACAAATTAAAACTTTTTGAAATTATGCAAAATGCAAAATGCTGTGTCTCTAATAAAACCGCTGTAACTTCAGATTACAATCATGTGTTGATTAATGGTTTTCTTTCATTTTTGATGTACTGCAGAATATTTTTATAAAATCCCAGGCCAGGAAAATCACCTTCATGTTTTTCTGTGTTTTATCTTCAGCTACTTTGACACAAAGGCCTCTGCTGTGATGCTCACACCTTTGATAAAGTCTTGCGTGTGTCAGCTTCCTTTTTATAGATACAAAAATATGTAAATGTTCTGATCTGAATTATAATATTTCTGACTGTCAAAATTTCGATTCGGGACCTTGTGAATCGGAATTGAATCGATTCTAGAAATCAGTGACGATACCCAGCCCTAAGTGTGATGATCGCACTCGCCCTCCTGAAGGTAAACATTCAAACTGAAAGTGACTCAGTTCTCTGACACTAAACTGCGATCACCTGAAGCTGTCACACCCGCCGGTGACTCACCTGTACTCGGCCGTGTAGGTCAGAACATCGGTCGTCCCTTCAGGTGGATCCCACCTGAGCACCAGGTCCATGTTGTAGGACGTCAGTCGGACGTGGGTGGGTGCGCTGAGCCCTCCTGAGCCGGCTGAGCACAAACACAAAGACATGAGCGCTGTTCGCTGACACTAAAACACACTGCTGTCTCTTGTGCTGGGGTCAAAGTTCACCTGTCTGACTGAGTAAACAGCAGACTGTGCTCTGGGTTTCAGCTCACAGCTTTAGTTTAAACACTCGTCACTAGCTGAGCTTTCTTTTTGAGCTCCAGACGCTCTGCGCTGCCTTTCCCTCCGTCAGACCGCCTCCTCCTCCTCACCTGCCCTCAAAGTAAAGGTGTGCTTACCTGCGGAGCCGCACAGTGCGTAAAGCGCCAGGATGAAGGCGCACACAGAGGCTGCCATGTCCCCGGCAGGTTCGCCGCTGTCAGTGTGCTGTGATCCGGCTCCGAGTGTGTTTCCTGGTAGCTTTCACGGCAACAAGAGGCGGGGAAGTACGCGGAAGCGAAACTGGCGTGTGCGCAGAAACGAGTCCGGCTTCAAGGAATCAGAGCGCGCTGGAAAAAGTGTGGGTTCACCCAGAGCACGCGCACACGGGGTGTCACGTGCCTTTATTTATACGTGGGTTTATTTATGTGACAGCGCGCATGTCTGCTGCTTAGTCACAGGCAGACGAACCAACAGCACCGAGTTATTCCGAAACGGAACCGTAGCACTTCTCAACGTTTTCACCGACACTTACTTTTTACAGTGTGCAGTCACGTGGGCAGGTGGCAGCTTTAGGGGGCAGGGGGGTTCGGACTCGCGGTGTGTTCAAGCTGAGGCTCGGGTCAGTCTGTGGTTGAAGTCATTATGACAGTGGGCCTCATAAGGAAGGAAGGCAGGAGTGTGTGTGTGATGCTGTGAGGACCTGTTCACACACTCGTGGTGACGGAAACACACTGAAGCACAAAACATGCAGTTCCTCTGACGTCCAGTAGGGGAAGCAGCGAGCCCGTCCCCGTAGACTCCCATGTTAAAGCTTCCCAGCAGATAAGCATGTTTGCAGCACTGTTTGGTCCCTGTATTTAACTGATAACACAGCGAGCGATGACGAGTGATGGCTAAGGCCTGCTTAGAGACGTAGAAGCTACGCGGGTGCATGAGGCTCACCCACAGTGCTTTGCAGCTCTGGCTGCATGTCTCTACAACGCTGCATGAGCGGGATGGTGTTTGACTCTTCAAGAAACAAGGCCTCCAATTCAGGAGGAACAAAGCAGTCTCCACTCGACACTGGACTCCATGACTCGTGTGTGTGTTCCTGTGTGCTTTCACTGCTCTCTCAGTGTGTTTGGGATCATCGGCGTGCTGAAAAATGAAGCTGCTGCCAGTCAGATGTTTCCAGATGTTCCTGCGTGGTGGATCAGACTCTGTAATTCATCAGTTTAAGATCTCCAACAGCACTGACTGACCTGAAACCATGACACAGCCTCCACCGTGCTTCACAGATGGCTGCAGACGCTCACTGCTGGACCTCCTCCTGACCTCCTCGTACACACTGACCATGATGTGGATCCATCTCTCCATCACACCTGTTCCTCTGACCTTCAGTCCAGTTCTGGTGTCATTTTCAGCCTCAGTCTGTCCTCCTGTTTCCCTTCATTAAGAATGTCTTCATGACAGCATTTCTGAGGAGGTTTCAGTGAACTGTGGACCGTCGCTCAGGTGCTGTGTCAGGTCTGTGATGGATTTGACCAGTAAGTGTTTAAAGTTACTGGTTTTCAGGGGTGTCAAACTCAAATACAAAGTGGGCCAAAATTGAAAACTGGAACAAAATCGTGGGCTAACATTGATATTTATTGAAAAAAAACCTTCCTCCAGATATATGAATGAATCTTTTCTTATGGACTGAATATGGAACAAGCAAAGCTTAATACTAAACAACATATATATTAGCTGTATAATACCAGTAGTCCAGCTCTAATAGTAATTTGGTATGGCTTCGCGGGCCAGAGTTTGACACCTATGTTTTAGAGCATGTGCAGCGCCATCTTGTGCCAGTGCATTGTGTGACGTCACCCTCTGCCTAGTTTGGATGTTGAACTGGACAGAGAGTCAGAGAGAGGCGGCCTCATGGAGGAAGCTCATGTTGAGCCTGACGAAGAGTTTTGGGAGAGTGGCGCTGAGAGCGATGATGCAGATGTAGAAGTAACTGTCTCTCAGGATCAAAACAGCATCGCGTTCATTCATGAGCTGGGGAAGCTAATCAACAACTGACAATGAGGAAATAATGTGGGTTACAGTTGCTCCCAGAAGAAATGGTAAAAACAGCAACAGTAACAGACGAAACTCCAAACAACACATTATGTTACAGGTTTTAATATTAATGAGTCAGTGTCAGTTGTTGATTTGTCCTGTTCTCATTGTATGACGAATTATGATGGCTGTTTGGTAGCCGTTTGCATACTATGCACTCTCTCTCTCTCTCTCTCCATATGTGTGTGTGTGTGTGTGTGTGTGTGTGTGTGTGGGGGGGGGGGGGGGGGGGGCAGAGGGAGTGTTCGCCCAGGGCGCCAAACAGGCTAGGACCGCCACTGCACAGAAATACTTACTGAAGTACATTAAAGCTGCACTTCAGTAAGTATTTGAGTACATGTACTCAAATACTTACTGAAGTACATTAAAGCTGCACTTCAGTAAGTATTTGAGTACATGTACTCAAATACTTACTGAAGTACATTAAAGCTGCACTTCAGTAAGTATTTGAGTACATGTACTCAGTTACAATCTGTCTGACCCCTCTGAACACCATCGTTGACCTGACAGCATCGTGGGTTACAGTCAGATTCAGTGTTGGACGATCCAGGAGCACAGATCACTCAGAAGGAGGATCTGAGCTTGTTGCAGCGACAGTGAAGGCTCCTCCCCCTCCTCAGAGGGAGGGGCTATCAGAGGAGACTTGTTATTGAGGAAGAGCTCAGATATCAGCTGAGCGTTAACACACACGGACACACGGACCAGAACAGCCGCTCCTGACACCGCGCATCTGAAGGATGGTGTGACTGATCATCAGCGGTGAGTCCGACAGACTCTGGCTCAGGTCTGAACCCGAGACCAGGCTTCTCACTTCCGGGTTACCTGCGGCTCTGTCAGGGTTACTCCAGGGATTAGATCGAGCCCACAGTTGAGGGCCTGGCTCTGGCTAAACTCTGGATTAACCCCGAGAGCCAAACCTGCGGCTGAGAGACAGCCCAGATTAACTCCCACCTTTAAAGATAATCTCGGTCTAATCTGAGTGCAGATGGTAAACAGCGCTGATTTGGTCTCACCTGGATTTACGTGCCAGACTTTGAACTGGTGTAAAGGAGCTTCCGGAGCGCCTGAACACAGCGACAGTCTTTCTTCAGCGATCAGTGAAAATTAAAGAAAGAAATAAGTAATGAAAAGATGACTTAAAACCAAACCTGTCAGCGTGAACCGTGTAACGTGTCGTTTCTTTAGTTCCGTGTGTGTGGAGACATTTTTCACTGTGTTGGTTTCTCGTGTGTGGCCGCTGCGACTCTTTACATTATGAACGATGGTCTCTGTTTGCTTCAGCATGTTCATTGATGCCGACCGGAAGCTAAACAGGATTTCATAATAATAATGATAATAGAAGCTGGGATTATTTTAGCTGTCAGATTAAGGAGCAGTGGCTGGGACCCACATTCATTCTCTGGATTCCTCTGAAGCCAAACCGGCCGAGCGAGACGGTCACGAGCCTGCATCCGGTTTCAGACTCTGACACCATCATCGCGGGGTTCCCACAGCCGGAGCTCCAGATGCAAACGAGCCCGTTAAGCCTGAACCATCAGATAATTACCACAAGATAAGATAAGGACTCTTTACTGTCATTGCACAGTCAGGCATAGTACAGCAGTACAATGGAAAAACTCCCCCGTCGGCACTACGTACAACACCACGCAGTAACTTAAGTTAGTAATAAAATGTAGAATAAGTGTATTGCACACTGTTATTACTGCATTTTGTTATAAATATCAATATTATTATTGTTGTTACCCCCCAAAAAGTGCCAATCAGGTCAGCTTCTGACAAAGACATGAACGGACTGTTAATTTGCATTTATGAGATGTAATCAGCATTTCCTGCACCGGCAGGATAATTCAGGGTTAGGGGTCAAACTCGGGGACGGTGTGGCGGTGTCAGAGCCTGCTGGCTCAGATATGATTTCAGTTAAGTCTGATCCTAAATCCCGATGTTCTCGGGGAATGGGACTCACGGTGGGTCCGTTAACTCACTCGAGTTCATGTCGTTCTGTTTGCAGCCTGTCGGTACGTGGCGAGGAAGATCCGGGCTGCGGCGCGAGGAGAGGAGCAGCCGGAGAAGCCGAGCACCGCGGGATGCAAGCAGGCTAAATGTGAGTGTGGTCAGTGTCCTCCAGTGATGTATCGGTGTCAGTCGACCTCAGAGGACAAAGAGGTGACGCTCAGGTTCGGTCAGAGATCCTCTGCAGACTCGCCTCAGACTCTGTTTACTGTGAGAAAGCGGCGCTCAGAGCTGCAGCTGCGGTGAGAAGGATGTGGTGAAGCTCTCGCAGCTGTTTTAGACTGTCCTCTTTTCTCCACGCCGCCGTGGCCAACGAGGCGCCTCTGCAGCGCTGACAGAGGAAATCAAGAGAGCCTGGTGAGAGCGTTCGCACAGAAACTTCACCACAGAAACAGAAACACTCTGGGCAGCTCACCTGAACAGAAGCTGTATTTAAACCCTGCGGTGCGCCTCACTGCAGAGGAAACCCCGTCTGCGCTCACAGACGCTCTTTGGTGCGTCATGTGGACGTTTGAGGTTTGGACCAGCAGCTCCAGTCCTGCAGTCCTCGCCGCTCCGTGTCTACGTGACACGACTCCCAGAGGGGCAACCTGTGTGGAGCTTCGACTCCACTTCAGCAGAACCGCGACCTTTGACCTGCAGACACAAAGAAACGCCTGTTTCTGTGCTGTGGAGCTGCAGAGCCGACACTCGGCGCTTTTGTGAGTCTGATGGCGACTGAGCAGCAGAATCACCGGGACCCAGAGACAAACGGTCCAGCACAGGAGCAGAGCTGGACTCACCTGAGCACACCTGTGTGAGGAGAACAGAGACATCAGAGCTCCGACTGCGTGAAGCTGGAGGAGCTTCAGGCTGACGTTTTTACAGAATAAAAGCCTCTAAAGTTAGAACAGTGTCAGACAGGAAGTTCTTCCATTTTAAATAAACTCTTTCCTGTTCTCCATCTCTCTCTGTCTCCGCAGCTCGCAAGGGCGACAGGATGAGCAGCGAACCCGCCCTGATGACCCCGCCCACAGAGCAGGACGTCGACGTGCTGCCGAAGGAGAACTGCGGGTCCTGAAAGTAAGCCGAGAGCTGGAGGGCAGGGAGGTCCAAAAAGCATCCCAATCAGACGCCGTGCCAAATCAGACGCTGACTCTGACCTCGACCTCTTCCTGCTTCCAGCTCTCGGCGCTCTTTCGGCTCCTCCTTCCTCACGTCTCGGAGCGTCAGCAGAGAGGATGAAAGGCTGCTCACCAATTCCCCGCTCGAGGACCTGAGCAGCCCTGATGACCGTGGCGGTCTCTGCTGACGGCGCTCTCACGCCAACCGCGCTTCTTTCTGTTGTTGCTTTAATAAAAACCGTTTTAAACCTGAGCCGAGTCTTTGTGTCCCAGTGAGACGCCGCACAAACAAACAGCAGCTGGCACAGCAAACCTTCACGATGCAGCTACTCTAGCTTCACAAGCTTTACAGCAACGGTGGCAAACATACGGCCCGTGGGCCAGAAGCGTCCACCCAGAGGGTCCAACCACTGCTTATTTCCATCAAGTCAGGAAGAAAGATAAATATTACATTGAAAAATTCAGTTATCTAATGTAAAGAAAGAAAAGTCTCTTTGTCTTTATAATAAAACAGTAAAATCTGTGAGGTTGTGTTTAAAGGTCGATGAAATCCTCACGAGCAGCTGAACGTCGTTCTTTGTTGTGTGATGGTTTTACAGGACCACGAACACGACGAGCATCCGTCTCGTGACTCAACCCCCAAACTGTCATATACAGATTTCAGGTGTCAGCCTGTTAAAGGTGGTTGCCATGGATTTGTGTCCCACAGTGGCTGATGGACACAGATGGACTCCACAGCTCAGCCGTGCGCTCCTCACGGCCCTCCTGCTCCATCAGCCGCGGGCGTTTGCTGATGCTTTGGGTACGTCTGGAGCTCTGAGAGGATTCTCAGTCTAAGGGTCAGAGGTCATCGGTAACAGAGAGACATGCATGTGTGGGTAATCGGCTGTGGATCTATCACCATGAAAACTGAACATCATGAAACTCAAACAGTAAATCCTGATCTGACTCCTCCCACTTCAAAGCTCTTCACTGTCCCTCAGAGAGGAGGCGTGAACCTCCCTCCACTCTGAGGCCCGCTTCAGGTGGACGCTCTGAAAACTCACACCTGCACAGCAGGTAAAGCGACAGGCGAGGAGGGCAGTCACATGACAGCCTGTAACCAGTGAGCACGAAGACAGGAAGGGTCCGCCCCCCTCACTGACAGGTGTAGGTGACATCATCAATCTGTCAGTTTTATGTCGTGTGTGTGTGCGTGCCATGTTTAGGCATCTTCAGGTTAAGAGCCTTGGTGTCATCCAGGCCATTCTACTTCCATCTACGTAACATTAACAGATTGCTTCCTTCTCTCTCCACCCAGTCTACGTCCATTCTTGTCACCTCCTGTATCGACTACTGCAACTCTCTTTTGCATGGTTTCCCCCAAAAATCCCTCCATCAGCTTCAGCTGGTTCAGAACTCTGCTGCTCACATTACCACCAGAACCCCTCCTACCAGCACATCACCTGTTCTTCAGGAACTTCACTGGCTCCCTGTGAAAATCCAGATAATATTCAAACTTCTTCTGCTCACCTTCAAGGCCCTTCATAACCTCGCTCCTCCTTACCTTGCTGACCTGTTAACCACCACCTGTTCTGCCCGTTCACTTCGATCTTCTTCTTCCATCCAGCTTGCTGTGCCTTCCTTCCGCCTCACCACCGTGGGAAGCAGAGCTTTCAGCTGCTCTGCTCCCAGAAATAAGAAACACTGGTTCTCTCCCAGTTTAAATCCCAACTCAAAACTCATCTGTTCAAATCTGCATATTCACTGTGACTCCACTGTTTGTTAATGTTATCTTTACTAAGTGTTTTATCCTATTGTAAAGTGTCCTGGGGTGACTTGAAAGGCGCTCATAAATAAAATGTATCTTTGTGAGGACCAAAAATTGGCATCCTACTATACTTGTGGGGACCCGCAGTCCTGGGGACAAAGGGTCGTCCACATGAATTTGAAGGTTTTAGTGTCGGGGTCAGGTTAGGGTTATGTCAATGAGATGTCCTCACTAGCATATGAAAACGAGTACGTGTGTGTGTCAGTTCTGAACTCACTTCCGTTGCTGGATGCGTGAGGCGCCTCCGAACAATCAGGAGGAAGCAGATTCAAATCACATCAGGGCGGAGTTTTTGTCACAGGAGGACATGTTTGGTCTCCATGGTGATGGGTCTGCTGACAGGATGCTGCAGCGTCCATGTTTGTGTTTGATGAGCTCCGAGCTCACGGCTGGGATCATTAACTCGGCGTCACAGCCTCAGCGTTCATGTTTTTAATTATTAAAAAACACGTTTTGGAGAATACAGAGCTCGGCGCGCACACACACGCACGCACGTACCCACACGCGCACACACGCACACACACACACACACACACACACACGTACCCACACGCACGCACACACACACACGCACGCACGTACCCACGCACACGCACACACGTACAACAATCAGCACGGCGACAGGACACAGTCTGTGTGAAACACTCATGTTTTCCTGAAATGCTGTTTTAGTCTTTTTACAGCTCAGTACTGTTGAGCCACCGTCATTTCCTTACCTTTGATCCACATCCCCCTGAAGGTCTGTAAAAGGTCTTCTTTGGACACTGGCTGCTCTTACACTCAGGTTCAGTCCAGTCTTTGTACCCGAGGAAGGTTTTTTATTAAGGGTCTGAACTCTGACCTACAACTCATTCAAGCATCAAAGGCTCCTAACAAAAAGATGAACCAGAGCCGTGTCAACACATAACAGACATGAACACAGAACCAGCCCATCCACAGCAGGTAAACAAGGAGGACCTTCAGCTGATCATCTGCTGTTCACTGAAGCCTCCTCAGAAATGCTCTGAGTAAGGACGTCTGTGAGGAAGACATCCTTACTGAAGGCAAACAGATGAGTCCAGATCACAGCTGTGTGCACTCACTGCTCACTTACGCAGCACACAGTGGGGACATGTTCACAGAGACTTGTGGGGATGATGTGGACGCTTGCTGATGTGTTCTTATTCTGTGTTTTGAAAAGACACGATTATTCCTTCCAGGTGAGTTAGAGCTCATCCTAAGATTAAACCATGAGTGACTGAATCTGTAGGAATCCTGTTTTTAAACACTGTCAGTGGTGTGTGACATTTTTAAATACGATGAAGGAATACAAGACAGTCAAAAGGAGTTTTATAGAGCTACGTGCACGGGTGAGTGATCGAGTGATACTCACACCCGAGGCATTGCAGTCAGATTTATTTATACCAAGAGACAGTTGCATAGCATTTCCTGTTTTTCAAGCTTACTTATTAGCATGTGTATGTGTGTGTGTGTGTGTGTGTGTGTGTCAGGATGTAATGGCATGTGATACAAAAATATATGAACATTTTAATACATTTGAAAGCTTTATAACGGAGGTATCTTTTAATAATAGACATCTGCAGTTTAAACTTAAAAGTTACTTCTATCAAACACGTACGCCGTCTGACCTCGCCGTGCTGCTGAGGAACACCAAGCCTGGTCCAGAGTGAGAACCACAGCAGCATCCAGACTGTGAGCCAGCTGATGTTCAGTTCATTCAGCCGCAAACATAACGAGCACATTGGCATCGAGTGGGGGTCACGTGGAAAAGCCTTCTGCTCCGTAAGAAGCAGTAAGTCTCATGGAAATCTGCTGTGTTTCTTTCCAGCCACAGCACGTAGCAGCCATGACTCAGTACTTGCTGAGGTGTCCTGTCTGCAGCCGAGCATAGCTACGTCTAAAGATACGACTCGTGACTTTAGGAAAAGCACTCGCACACATGAAGTCAGTCTTATTACAGGTCAGACTGTGGAGCTTAACGCCCACCAGCCACGCTCATGTCTCGCACAGCTTTCTCGCTTCCATGTTGACAAAACCATGATGGTTTATTTTATCACCCTGTCATTTTTCTTTGGTGTCACAGTTTGGATATTTATCGGTAAAGAAAAGAAACTCAGTCCAACGGGCCGACAGAGGAACCACAGCAGGCAGGTGCAGCTGGTCCGTTTCAGTTTTTCCTTCTGGTCCCAAAACGTAAAACAGCACGTTTAAAAATGGCTTTGTTGTAGCCGCCGTTACTGAGACGGACGAATGAACGTTGTGTTTGTGTGTAGCTGTACTGAGAGTGTGTATGTGAGGATTCACAGCTGCAGAACAAAGCTACCTCCATGTAGAAATAAAGTAACCTGAGGCTGAAAATGACACCAGAACTGGACTGAAGGTCAGAGGAACAGGTGTGATGGAGAGATGGATCCACATCATGGTCAGTGTGTACGAGGAGGTCAGGAGGAGGTCCAGCAGTGAGCGTCTGCAGCCATCTGTGAAGCACGGTGGAGGCTGTGTCATGGTTTCAGGTTCTTTGATAAACTGATGAATTACAGAGTCTGATCCACCACGCAGGA
>NC_140541.1:38987449-38992449 GCF_057382185.1 Mchenga conophoros
CCTGAGCTTTAATAACAGAGGAAATGATGAGCGATGGGTGGAGGAGGTGGAGCTGCCTGTGGATGAAGTCTGATACCATCTTTCATTAGACTGTCCACGGCTGGTGGACCAGAGATAGTTTCTGATAAGACGTCTGGCGCTAGCACACTGATTATCTTCAAAGAAGCTTCCTGCACATCTCTGGATTTGTCTCGGTTATCTGTGACGGACAGACATCGTCTCCCCTCGTGGGACAAAACAAACAGAACTTTTATGAAAATGGTTGGCAGAGACGCAGAGACCCGGTCATGTGATCTTCCTGCTGAGATCGGGTGGAAAGGAAAATACTAATCCTGCCTCGAGGTTCAGATTCATCTGTTCTCCTCATTAACAGAAAAGCCGCCCACAGGCAGCAGGTCCTCTGTGCACGCAGACAAAAAGCTGCTGCCTCGTTAAATTCATCCTGTGATTACCGCTGCCCTTCACACCCTGTCCTAATGAGCAGGCGGAGGCTGAGAGACGACGCAAGGCTGGAAACTCATGTGCAATCCAGTCATGTCCTGGACTCATGCGCTGATCCACACTTTAAACAAGGAACAGAGCCTGAAGCAAGCTGGGACCAAACACCACTCGCAGGAAATGTTTCCACATTCATGATCCGGATGTGTGAATTTCTGGAAGGACTTTTTCCTCATTCTGAACCAGGACAAACTGGATGTTTGTACTCCTGCTTCAGTAATAATCCCCATAATGTGAAAGATAAAGGCCATCCTTACTGCTTCCACTCAGGTTAACATCAGCCAGCTGCTGTTAATGCACCGATGAATGACCAGCAGCAGTGTGAGGACCTCTGTTGCAGCAGGACTTCTGTCTGCAGGTCTGCAGCATTCAGGGATGTTAGCATGATGCTACAATCCTCCCAGGAGTTTACATCCCTGCAGATTCACCATCTCGTCTCCACCTCAAACTCTACAGGCCTCAGTTAGCAGGTTAAAGGTCAAAGTTCAGCACAGACTGAACAAGTATGGCTGTTTGGAAGTGCTCTTCACACGGGAGCTCAGCTCTGCAAAGGTGCAGCTAAACAAAGACTTCTGGAACAGACGAGACCGAACAGCTCATACAGCCGTCAGCCCGGCGGAGGAGGGACGATGATCCAGTCAGAGTATTCTGCCGTCTGTCGACCAATCACCGGACAAAGAACCCGAGCACAGCAGCATGCATGAAGCGGAGCTCAGAGAGCCGTGCATAACGAATGCTGCAAAGCACAAAGAGCTGAGGCAACGCTGTGAAGGAGAGTGCAGCAGAGTCATGTGACAGACTGATGACATCACACTGAAGCATCACTGCCACTTCCTGCTGGTGGATCGTGAGGTGGCTGTAATCACTTTTAGCTGCTGAAACATTTTCAGTTTCTTCCTGTGAAACGCGTCAATAAATAACGTGCATTTATTTCTTATAGAATATTATATGAACACTTTCGGATCACCTGACCTTTTCCTGGCTCTTTATTGGGCTGTTCTCACTGAGCTGTGGTGTAAAGTGGGTTTTTAAAGCAGTCACATTACAGGCTGATGCTGCTGGAGCACACCGCTCAGGTGTGTGACTCTAACCTTTAACCTTTACCACTCACAGATATGTGAGGTCAGCAGATGGAGGAGGAGCTGAACGCTCAGCGCAGACTGAAGCGTCCTTCGAGCAGACGCTGCCCTCCATCAGCGTGATGACATCATGCCTTTCCAGTCCAGCTGTTCACAGAGTGCACTCACAAAGCTTTCAGTGGTAATTATGAGATGTAACGAGTCAGCGATCACAGATCTGCCTCCGTGCTGAGTGTGAACGTGTCACGCAGACTGCTCGGAGGAGAGCAGCCATCACTGCGAGCGCTCAGTCCGCCCGTCATCTCCACAAAGGAGGTGGGGTCAGTGTGGTGGAGATGAAGGTGACGGAGCAGACTGAAGCCTCGTTCGGTTTTTCCTCACGTTGTTTTGTCCCAGTTCTAACGAAGACTTCCCAAAAACAGCAGCCGGTTCCTGAGAGTGGAGCGAGAGTGGAGACTGCGCTGGTGTCACAGATGAAAGGAGCGAGTTATCAGCTCACAGATCCATAGCAGACGTATCCATGGTAACAGGTCAGCTGATGTTAGCTGACATTCATCAGAAGAAATACGTTTGATTTGATTTGATGAGGACGCTGCACAGAACTGACCCCAGCACAGCCTCTCGCCCACGACTCGGGCTCCGTCCTTCACTGATGTGTGTTCTGCATTCTCCACCTCCTCCACCTCCTCCTCTGTGGAACACCATCTTTCACAGCAGTCTGAGCCACACGTGTGATTTTCAGCCAGCCTGATAAACTGTGAGGAGACAGCAGATCAGTAAGAGCATCATTACATCTCATTTTCATTCATGTGGACTCTGATCTCAGATCAGCTGCTCTGCACCTGCTGATCCAACAGCAGCTTCATCTCGTCCTCGCTGGAGGACGCGTGAGAGCAGGTACAGGCTGTGGCAGCACATCACATGATCTGGATGTAACTGTGTGTGTGGGAGTTACGCTGATGAGCATCAGCTGGCAGCCTTTAAGCAAATGCAGCAGGTTCAGCTCACTCTGTGAGCATCGACGACCAACCTGGACTCATCGGAACAACAACGTGCTTCCAAAACTGACGCAGTAATAATAATAATGATAATAATAATAATAATAATAATAATAATAATGGATTGCATTTATATAGCGCTTTTCGAGACCCTCAAAGCGCTTTACAATGCACTGTTCAGTCACTCTCACACACTGGTGGAGGCAGCTACAGGTGTAGCCACAGCTGCCCTGGGGCAGACTGACAGAAGCGAGGCTGCCGTATCGCGCCATCGGCCCCTCTGGCCAACACCAGTAAGCGGCAGGTGAAGTGTCTTGCCCAAGGACACAACGACCAAGACAGAGAGCTGGGGATTGAACCGGCAACCTTCCGATTACAAGACGAACTGCCAACTCTTGAGCCCCGATCGCCCTCCACCCAGTGCCTCCACCCATCCCCATCGAGCCACGGGGCCCAGACAACACCAAAATACACAGATGACATCAGTGTTCACGTCTCACCTGAAAGAAGAACCCAGACTGTCTGCCGGACGCTGGGACAACAACCCCACTTCCTGTGCTGTGAACTCTGACCCCCACAGACAGTCTGACCAAAGCTTTGTGATCATCAGCTGATAACAGGGCTAAAGAAGCGCTCAGACACCAAACACCTGCTGACAGAGACATCGAAAGATTTCACCGGAATCAAAAAGCAGTTTGAGATCCGAGCGAGCATGCTCCCGCCAAAAAACTAAAAGTCACGAAAATATGTGTCATGAGAGCCGCTGTGTCAGGTGTGAAGACCTGATGGTCCACAGCTGAACACAGGACACACCTGAAACACGCGCCTCAGACCCACAGCTGCTTCTAATGTTGTGGCTCTGTGTCTGTCACATCCACGCTGCACACAGAAGCTCCCACCCAGGTCCACCCGCGTCAAACTCAGTGGAACAGCTCCCACGGCGTGTCCACCAAATCTGTGCTCACGTTTCAGAGAACCCTCCTTTCATCAGTAACCCCAGGAGGAGGAGAGCGGGTCATACTCACAGCGCACAGCTGGCAGCGCCACGCTGATGAAGAGGAGCGCTGTCAGCGGGATGAAGCGCTCAGCGCACATTTTACACCTCCTGCACGCGCACCGAGAGCCACGACTTCAGAGACACTCCGTGTACACGCGCACACAGCTGTCGCGCACACGCGCGCTCTGGTTTCTCAGTAGGACGTCGTCCCGTCGATCCGGTAACAGCTAGACAACAAGCTCCGAAATGCGCCTGCGCACAGAGACTGACAGAGGGAGAGAGAGAGGCTGAGAAAGACACACACAGACGCACGCACACACACACAGACAGACACACGCACAGACTCGCACACAGACACAAACACGCACACGCAGACACGCGCACACACACAGACAGACACACGCACGGACACAGACAGACAGACACACGCACAGACACAGACACGCACAGACACACACGCACGCACGCACGCACACACACACAGACACACACACAGACATATGCGCACAGGTGATGTTCAGGTGAGGAAAGAAGTCTCGAGCTCCATCACAGGTTTGAACAGAGGCTACAGACTGTATATAAAAGATGGAGGCGCACACCTCAACACTGGTTGGTTACTGAAGTTTGAATATTTGTCACACAGCTGTGAGCCAACGAGCTCGCAGTTCCTCTGGTGTCCAGCAGAGGCAGCAGTGAGTCAGGCTCCACACACAGCAGCTGTTTCTGCCAGCAGCACCAAAGCTGTCATTTCTTTAAATTGTGTTAAAATAAAACCTCATTTTGCAAAACCACCAAGTGTCATTTTTCTGACAAAAGCTCACAGAATATAAAAAAACAGGTTTTTATTTTGTTCTGTTTTATATCGTATGTTATTCTTTTGATCTTATTCTTTTGTTTTTCTTAGTTTTTGCTGCGTCTCACTTCACTCTGTGGGACTAATAAAGGTTCATCTGATATTGTTCAAGAATCTGAGCTCGCGGTAACAGCAGCTCGGAAACACTTCGCTCCAGCGGCTGACACTGGATAATTCATTGTAGTTTCATTCAAAACTACAAAAACATCCAGCTCTGAGCTTCCTGTGATGACATCACTGTCGGACCCGAGCTCAGGACCTGAAGGGTCGTGCTGTCGCCTGTGTGCCGGGCGGTCTGAGGTCAGCACGGCACAGTAAGCAGATCCATTGTTTCTAAGCGGCACAGACGTGATGAACTTCAGCACTCGTGTTGATCCTGACACATCAGCTTTGTGTTTCACAGGACCAGATACGATCATGTCGTGATTGTGTCGAACCTTCCTGAACGGCGTTTTGTCCTTCGATCACACAGAGACGAGTCGCTTACTAAATGTGGAAAAACTGAAGCGAGTAACTTTATTCGAGTCACTCAGATACAAACACAGATGCAAAGAACATAAAACTCCAAAATAAAT
>NC_140541.1:38999949-39007449 GCF_057382185.1 Mchenga conophoros
GTGTGTGTGTGTGTGTGTGCGTGAGTGTGAGAGTGTGTGTGAGTGTGTGTGTGTGTGTGTGAGAGTGTGTGTGAGAGTGTGTGAGTGAGTGTGTGAGTGAGTGTGAGAGTGTGTGTGTGTGTGTGTGTGTGAGTGAGTGTGAGAGTGTGTGTGAGTGTGTGTGTGTGTGTGAGAGTGTGTGTGTGCGTGTGCGTGAGTGTGTGTGAGAGTGTGTGTGAGTGTGTGTGTGTGTGTGTGTGTGTGTGTGTGCGTGTGCGTGAGTGTGAGAGTGAGTGTGAGAGTGTGTGTGTGTGTGTGAGAGTGTAAATGTTACAGATGTTGGCAGCTGTTGTGTTTGGGCCTCATGGTTAAAAACAGATATGGTGACGATGACAGAAAGAGGTGCTGCAGGGCTCTAGACGAACTTGTTGCCTGCACTGGTGCGCCCAGATTTTTAACCACATCGCTGAACAGTTTTACACGTGCACTTCAGGCATGATGCGTCTGCTGCTGACCACACGGAGACTTTCAGAGTTGCAGAGACTTTGTTTGTTACTCGAACAGTTGGTCACACCTAAGATTTTAGTTACACCATTGAAAGATTGGGTGGCGCTGTAGAGCCCTGCACTCTGACATGAAGCTGAAAACACCTGAAATCTTAGAACCATGACCTACGCTGAGTTTCTTACCGGCTGTCTTGTTGTTCTTGAGGCCAAAGGTCACCTTCTTGGAGTCCGACTTTGGCGTCTGAAGCTTCTGTGGAAAACGAATCAGGCAGCAGGTGAAACCTCAGCAGTGAGATCAACATGTCTGTTAATTCTTTCATTATTCAGTGTGATGTCACTTCCTGTCTGAGCGGTTGGAGGTCTGGGAGTGGCTCAGAGAGGAAGCAGCTGTGACATCACCGAACTGTTTCCTGTCTGAGGTTCTCTCTGCTCACCTTCCTGCTGGACGCCGGCGTGCCCGGGCTTGCCTTAGTCTTACAGAAGAGCGGCGTTGGTGCTTTGGCGTTGCTCTGAAACGTGATGAAGTCCGACTGTGACCCTCCGGCGCTCTTCCTCTTCTTCTTCTGTGGTGTTTTGTTGCTCGGGGGCGTGGCCACGTCATCCTGAAACAGAACATAAGGTTAGAGAGCGATCACCTCGCGGCTTCTCGACCATGTCTCTCATCAGACACTCACGCTGGTGCGTCGGGGTTTCTTGGTGGCGGTCTCTTCTTCTTCTGCTGCGATGCCGTTCAGGGTCTGCAGCTCGTCGGCCTCGAACTCGAACACCACGGGGATCTTCCTCTTCTTCTTCCTTGCGGGAGTTTCTCTGTCCGAGGACGCCACCGTGTCACCTGCCTTACCCCCAACCTGCGCCTCAGCGGCCTCCTGTGTCACGCTCTTCTTCTTCTTCCCTGGTGTCTTCCTAGCCTCCTTTTGGACCTCTTCCTCTTCTGGAGCTTCTTGCTGATCCTTCTTCTGTGGTGTCTCAGCAGCGGTCACGCCTGTGGTCATTTCCTCTTTTCCTTTTTTCTTCGTCTTCTTCTTGGGGAGCTGTGGCGCCTCAGGTGCCTGCTCTTCATCAGCTGGGACGCTCTTCTTCTTCGCTGGTGTTACAGCGTCACTTCCTGCTGCAGGTGTCTCATCCGACTCGGAGTTCCTCACGCCAACAGGCAGCGCTGCTTCAGCAGCCATCTTCTTCTTCTTCTTCTTAGTAGGAGTCGTAAAGTCGCTCTGAGGCGGCGGCGCGCTCACGTTTTCTCTTGATGCCTCACAGCTTCCTGTATCTGCCGTTACGCCCTCCTTCTTCTCTGATATGGGAGCGCGTGCAGACGAAACCTGCGGCTCTGTTGTGGGAGGAGTCTCTGTGCTTTTCTGTTTCTTCTTCTGTGGTTGGTCCTGGTGGTCAGGTGGCGGCGCTGCCTCAGAGTGGAGGGTTCCTGACGGCGTCCATGCTTCTTCTTCTTGAGCCGTTTGCTTCTGTTCTGGCTGTTCTGTGGTTCCCTCAGCTTTCCTCTTCTTCTTCTTCTTCTTCTTTTTCTTGGCAGGTGTTGCCGTGTCGCTCTGAGGCGCTGCCAGTCCTTCCCTGGATGCTTCACAGCTTCCTGTGCCGGCCTTCACGCCCTTCTTCTTCTTTTTGTCTGCGGCGTCAGCGTCCTCCTCTTCCTCCCCTGAGGAAGCACAAACAGATCATCGCTCGCTGAAAATCATCCGTTATGTTTCACGCCGACTTTCATTTATGATCTAAACTCAGAGCGCGAGCGGCGCTTTGGCAGGGGCCTCGAACCAAACAGGTTATCAGATGACATCACGCTGTGTCTGAGCGCCGCACGTTGGAGGGTTTGAGAAGCTGAGGCTCTGTAACTGACAGACCAGCTCAGTCTTTCTCCTCCACGCTCAGGGCGGGGCTCCCCGGCTACGACCAATCAGCAGGTTTCTGTTCACGTATCTGCTCATCGCAGACATGATGCTCACCTGTACCTGCATCGGCTGCAGGTACAGGTGAGCAGAGACGGAAACCTGCAGCTGAGCCTTGCTGAGACGCTTTTTTATCCAACTTGACATCAGCCAAAACAACTGGACCACTGTCACCATGGAAACCAGCTGAACCTAAACTGGATTTAAAGCTTAAAAACGGGAATAGGGATGGGTACTGGTGTCCACCGGTTCTGACATAAACGGTAGTAACCAGACCGAAAAGCAGCGCACATTTCGGTGCTTTATTTTCCTGAGCTGTGATACACTTTAGATTCTAGCCAATCATTTTACGTTTCCGAGGATAGTAGGCGGGGCCAGGTACGTACGTTCTTTTAGAGCAGAGCTACAGATTAAAAACGCCCAAGGTGAAGCGGTCAAAGTCTGGCTGTACTTCACAGCAAAAGATGCAAACTCAGCAGCAACAAGTGCTTTAAGCTGATACTGTGATGCTGTCAAAGGAGGTAACACCTCAAATCTGATGAAACACCTGGCGACGCATAGCGTTTTTTTAAAAGCCGAGAAATGCGGCGTATTTGATAGCTTGCTGCGAGACCTCACACCGAGCACATCTACTGCGGGTGGGTTGCCTGTTATCGGACCCGGAGTTAGCAACATCCCCCAAAAACCCGAAGAGGAGAGTCCTGGCCCCTAGCCCTGCCAGTGTAGCAGAAATGATGAGGATGATGATGCAGCAGCAGCCGTTCTTCTCTGCGTGAGTAGTTTAATGTTGTTCGTGTGTAATTTACGTTGAGTAGGCTAACCACGTTATTACATTAATGCATGTAAGGTGAACTAGCAAACATCATCATAGCTACATGCGGCTGTCTTCTTGTTTGATGGCAGATACTCCCTTCACCCTGGACAAAAAGGCTAAAATGACCAAAGAAAAAGTGGAAAACAGTTAAACATGAGAGGTTTTTGGACAAAGTTTGTGTTCTCCATTCTTTGAGCACCGTCTAAGCACCGGCATCGTTTCAAAAGTACCGGTTTGGCACCGGTATTGGATAAAACCTAAACGATACCCATCCCTAGACAGGAACATTTATTTTACTGTCCCCTGATTGGCTTGTTGGCTCAGGTTCAGCACTGAAATCATCTCTGCTCTTAGATCAAACTCCGCCTCTGAGGGACCGTCATACACAGGTGTCCAACATGTGGTCCGGGGACCAGAGCCAGCCCGGTGGACGTTTGTGTGAAACCTGAAGTGAAGCGACTGAAACCTGCCTGCTCAGCTGAAGCAGCGGCAGGAAACATGTGCACCTGTGAGGCCGAGGTCAGCTGACCACCTGCAGCAAAGAAATCCTTCATCAAACCGAAGCAAAAATCAAACAGTTTTCACGTGTTTTTAAATCTCAGCTGGTTTTACTGGTGCAGTCTAAACGAGCTCTGACTCTGCGGCTGCTCACCTGAGGACAGGTGAGCAGGTAATACTGCAACACAGTACTTGCAGGATGTACATAAACAAAACATTGCATCACTTCCTTGTAAATCGTCAGCACCGTGATGATAACGAGTGAAAAGCCGGGTCATCAATGCTTCCTTCACCAGCACCGGCGCCCCCTGCTGGAAGCCACACTTCCTGCTCTCACCTTTCTTTGCTGCCGGCTCCTCCTCCTCCAGGTGACGTCTTCTCTTTTTCATCCTCTTCCTGCTGCCGAACATGTCGTCGTCCTCGTCCGTGGAGACCTCCTCCGGGTACTCGTCCTGAGGAAAGACGCCTGACAGGAGGAGCAGATTGGGGTCAAAGGTCAGAATCTAACTGTGTGTTTGGACGTGTGAAGAAAGGTGGAGGAGCAGTGATGGAGGTTCGTACCTTCACTCAGGTCCCGCAGTCTGAGGGTCAGCACCACCAAAGCAGGCAGAGAAGAAGAACACAGTTACTGTGAGACTGACCAGAGGACACCAACGAAGAAGAAAGCCTGCAGCTTTCTACAAACATTCAACCCTGCAGGCTCCGCCCAGAACAACCGACGGAGCCGGCAGAGGCGCTACTCACGTCTTTATGATCTTGTAGAGTCGCTCCCTGTTGGCTGCTGGCACGCCGCTCCGACCAGAAGCCTCCAACAGTTTGTCCGCCAGTGCAGAGTAATCGAACTACTCCGGGGAGGGGGGGGGGGGGGGGGGGGTCAGACAGGAAGTAAAATCTCAGCTAATCAGACTCATGTGTCGCTAACATCACATGTCAATACTTTCAGGTTTTAAAGTTCCTGCAAAACCAGCGCCGGCCTTCACCTGCAGCACCGGCCCAACGTCTTCATCACGCAGTGAGTCCGAGTCCAGGTTCTCCAAGTGAACAAACTCATCATCGTCATCATCAGCTTCCTCGTTGGTTTTGTTTCCTGGAAGAATAAAAAGGACCATCTTTAGAAGAGTTGAGCTCAGACAGAGACCGCAGCCTCCTCCTCGCCACGTTCCTTATCACAGCTAACGTGTTCTCGTGCAGCGGCGCCCTCGTTCGACCGCCTCCTCGTGTGGAGACGGCGTCACTGCCTCGGGCTTCGTTTATGTTATTTTAACACGTTTCTATAAAATCGGAAGAAAGTCTCGCGCTGCCTTCAATCAGCTGACGCCGAAGAGCGGCACGTTAGAAATCATGAAGGTACCGCGGAGCAGAGTTACCAGGGATCAGCACCTGAGAGCAGCGAGGGTGGAGTCACGGACACAGGTAAGCACACCCATCACCTGCTTAACAAAGACCAGCACCAAACGCACGTCTGCACTTCCTGTTTCTCCTCCGCTCACTTACCATTAAGCTGCTTCCTCCCTGCTTCCATCTTCATCGTCTTTTCATCTCCTTCCTCCTCCTCGTCCCCTTCATCAGACGCCCTCACCTCCTTCATCAGGTCATCGATGGCGAAGGGAGCCTGATTGATGATGGTGCTGAAGACGCTGCTGCAGATCCCGCTGAGCAGAGTCCGACTGCGGGGGGCACAGAGGGGGGAGGGGCACCAGCAGAGTTACAGACAGCAGATCCATCAGCTTCCTGCTTTAAAGGGAGCTGTTCACAGAAGCGAGCTGATTGGCTCACAGACTCACTCTTTGGTTCTCGCCGCGGTTCTGCAGAACGGCTCGATGAGGGTCAGGTTCTGATCGGCGGTGAGCTGCGGACAGGAAGCAGAGGTTATTCCCGCTGTTGCTGATTCACTGCACCCCTCTGTGGTCCACGGTGCTATTACAACCAGCAGCTCACAGGCGAGGTCAGAGGTCGTTTCTTTGTTTTAACAGTACAGTGAGTGATGTCACGTTGTGACCTGAGTGTTACCTCTGCCGCTCCCATGACCGCCAGCTCAGTCAGGTAAAGGTCGAGGACGTGGAGCTGCAGGCCGCTCGGCGCCGCGGCGTCGCTCTGCAGCAGCTGAGCCGTCAGCAGCTCCAGGAACTGAGACACGGCGCTGAGGAGACAGGAAACAGTCACAGCCCGCAGAGCCACAGCAAATGACCAGGGAACAAACCTGTGTCCACTCCTTACCTGCTGTCCCAGCTCCGCCTCCTCAGCACCTCGAAGGTCTGCCTGAACACGAAGCGCACCAGCTGACAGAGAGAGCGAGAAAGGTCAGGTTAGACTGCAGGGAGGCATCAGCTGACTGAACACCTGTAAATCAGTCGCCAGTAGGAGTCACTGATTCATCCAATCAGGAGCTAACACGGCACGGAGCGTGGGAATATCGGGAACGTGCGAGACTGCCGTCACTAACCATGTTCCCAACACTCAGGTGAGTCCAGGTGTCGTACCTGAGGATCAGCACGAAGCTTTAACGTGTTCACGTTACTTTGGTTGGTCACACGTGGTTGTTTCAGCGTTTTACACAAGTAAACACCTGACCAATCAGAGCACTGCATCGTCATCTTTTGTTTGTTTGTTTCTTTCCCGCCTGTCCCGTTTGGTTCTTTTTCCATCAGAATTATTGTCTAAAGACGAGGAAAGTTGCCCAACGGATCTACGTTAGCAGATGGACCATCCCAGCCTCGCCGTAATCTATTTGATTCACCTTTTGTTTATTTTATTTTCACTTGCTAAATACGGGACAGACTTGACTGGGGAAAGAAAAACAGCGGGGCAGAGGGGCGGGGATAAAGGGCAAAAAACAAAAACCAACTAAATAAGCAGACAAAAAAAATCCATCTATCGATCACCTGGATCACCTGCTGAGAAAGAAAAAAGAAAGCAAGCAGAAGAGAACAAGAGTAATAGAATAAACAACATCACAATGATATATGGGAATATGACAGTAAATACTAAATATTAAACATTATTGTGCAGCACATAAGATCAACAGAACACAGTGTGCTTTGAGGTAGGAGCCAAAAAGGGTGTAGTTTGTGGGTGTGATCACCCGTGTG
Source organism: Mchenga conophoros (assembly GCF_057382185.1). Taxonomy (NCBI): domain Eukaryota; kingdom Metazoa; phylum Chordata; class Actinopteri; order Cichliformes; family Cichlidae; genus Mchenga; species Mchenga conophoros. Next base: position 39,006,731 of record NC_140541.1, read on the forward strand.
TACACCTGTGAGCATGGACGCGCTTGTTTTTTTAAAAGGTTCCTTCATGTAATAATCTGCTAGAGGGTGTGGGGGGGCCACAGCCCCGTCCTCCAGGGCATGAAGCAGGTATGGAGGAGATCAAAACTCCAGACATCCAGAGGCCCCCAGAACACAAGAGACCAAGGAAGACCAACAGAGGGGCAGCCGCGCCACTGTCCCAGAAAGAGCTGAGGAGAGTCCCAGATGAGGGCTCACTCAGCAGCCGCGGAGCAGAAGCCAGGGGGAGTTGCAGTGACGCGCCCGTGAGCTCCGCCGGCAGCCAGCCGTGCCCGAGTGACCGAGCCCCAGGCCGAGAGGCCGGGGGCACCCCACCTCCGAAGTGGCCTGAGCGAGCCCCAGGCTCCAGGCCCCGATAAGCGGCCGCCAAGGAGTGAGCCGGTGTGTACCTGGACGCCCATCCCCAGACACAAAGAACCACCAACGCACCAACACCTGAGGGGGTCCGCCACTGGCAGGGGGAGTGGTGGTGGGGGGAGATAGGCCTCCAAACCTTGGAGGGCCTGAGATGTCCCCAGAGAGGTGGCGTCTGACACCCACTGCATCGTCATCAGAAGGTTGGCTCTCAGCGCCACCTTTGGTTATGCTTGTCGTCACGGAGAACGGCGGCTGACAGCGACGTCTCACCGGCCGCCGCCTCCTGATGAGTGAGCAGGTGAGACTCACCTGGAAAAACTTGT